>NW_012116533.1:924628-965375 GCF_000951035.1 Colobus angolensis palliatus | reverse complement strand
TTATGCACATGTACCCTAGAACTTAAAGTATAATAATAAAAAAAAGACACATGCACACATATGTTTATTGCATCACTGTTCACAATAGCAAATACTTGGAACCAACCCAAATGCCCATCAATGATAGACTGGATAAAGAAAATGTGGCACATATACACCATGGAATACTATGCAGGAACAAAAAAGGATGATTTCTTGTCCTTTGCAGGGACATGGATGAAGCTGGAAACCATCATTCTCAGAAAACTAACACAAGAACGCAAAACCAAACATTGCATGCTCTCACTCATAAATGAGAATTGAACAATGAGAACACATGGACACAGGGAGGGGAGCATCACACACCTGGGCCTGTCAGGGGATGGGGGTCTAGGGAAGGGATAGCATTAGGAGAAATACCTGATGTAGATGATGGGTTGATGGGTACAGCAAACAACCATTGGCACGTGTATACCTATGTAACAAATCTGCACATTCTGTACGTGTATCCCAGAAATTAAACTATAATAAAATAAACATTTAAAAAAAGAAGTGCTGAATCATAAGACATGAAGGGCAATGGGTACTCAACAGAAAGAAGAGATTAGAAATAGGAGATAAGAAAAGCTAAAGGGGAAAGTGTGCTATCCTTATAACCTGTCTGTAGCTAGTAGTTTTGGATGGATGTTTCTCCTACATCCCTTTCTCTTACAACCATTCCAGTGGGCCTGAATTAGAGGTACTTCTACATTACCTTCTATTTTATTATTAACTAGTTTTTGAAATTAAAAAAGCAATAAAATATAGGTTATGATTTTAAAAATCAACTAAAAATGAGACTGTAAAAAGAACAAAAGGTCAAAGAACTTCCCAATCCATACTCCAAATCTCAGGCCCTCACTCCCAGAGGTGACTGCTATTAATATTTCCTTCTGTCTATGTATGTATTTGCCTCTTGTTCTATAAAAATAAAATCATATCTTACATATTGTGACAGTTAATTTTCTGTGTCAACTTGAATGGCCACTGGATGCCCAGATATTTGGTCAAACATTATTCTGGGTTTATCTGTAAGGGTGTTTTGGAGGAGATTAACCTTTGAATTGGTAGGCTGAGTAAAGTGGATTGCTCTCCCTAGTGTGATAGCCTTCATCCAGTCAGTTGAAGGCCCAGAAACAACAAAAAGACTGACCTTTTTCTGTGGTTTGAATGTTTGTGCCCGCTTCAAAATTTATGTTGATACTTAATTTCCAATTCAATAAAGGCAGAGCATTAAGAGGTGGAGACTTCAGGAGGTGATTAGTCCATGAGGTCTCTGCCCTTATAAATGGATTAACATCTTATAAAATAACTTGAAGTGGCAAGTTTACCCCTTCTACTTTTTCTGCCATGTAAGCACAGAGCATTCAAACCCGCCAGAGGATGCAGCAATAAGGTGCCATCTTGAAAGCAGAGAGTAGCTCTCACCAGACACCAAACCTGCTGGCACCTTGATCTTGGGCTTCAGAGCCTCCAGAACTGTGAGAAATAAATTTCTGACCTTGTAAATTACCCAGTATTAGGCATTTTGTTATAGTAGCACAAATGAACTAAAATATCCTCCCATGAGAAAGAGGGAACTCTTCTTGCCTAACTGTGAATTAGAACATCAGTCTTTTTCTGCCTTTGAACTAAAGCTGAAACATCAGTTCCTCTTGGATGTTTTTAGTTTGTTTCAAACTTTTAACTTTAGAATTATTCTAGGTCCTTTCAAAACAGATCTCTCTTCATTGTTTTCTAATACAGAAAGTGAAATTCATCTAAAATTTCCCATTTATAACATATTCTACCAAAGCAATTAATAAACTGCAGCAGTGAAATAATAAGACATGAATATGAATTTTCACAGGTCATCCAAAGTAATAGAAAATGATTATTTGAATAAAAGTTTATTATTTTTCAAAAATGATAATCTTATTTCTTCCATTTATTTCATAAAGAGAAGCCACATGAGAATTAATTAATAACAAGTTTCACCATATCTAAAATCATAAGCACCATTAACATATTAGTACCTGTTATATCTTACTCATTTTTTCCAGTTTTATTGAGGTATGGTAGACAAATTACATTGTATATGTTAAAGGTTTACAGAATTGTGATTTGATATACATAAACATTGTGAAATGATTACCACAATCAACTTAGTTGATAGATCAATCACCTCACAGTGTTACCTTATATTTACAGTGGGAGCACTTAAGATCTAATCTCTTAGCAAATTTGAAGTATAAAATACAGTATTACTAGCTATAGTCACTAGCTGTGCATTAGATCTTCAGAACTTATTCATCTTATAATTGAAACTTTGTACTCTTTGACCAATATGTACCCATTTTCCCCACTTCCTAGAACCTGGCAACTCCTCTTCTCTTATCTGTCTCTATGAGTTTGACTTTTTAATATTCCACATAAAAGTGAGATCATACAGTATTTCTCTTTTTCTCGGTCACTTATTTCACTTAGCATAAAGGAGTCCAGATTCATCCACATTGCCACAAATGGCAGACACTTTTCAAAAGAAGTGGCTTTTTATGGCTGAATACTATTACTATTCTATTGTATACAAATACCACATTTTCTTTATCCATTCATCCATCAATGGTTATTCAGAAGTTTTGCCTATTATGAATAATGCTGCAATAAACATGGGAGTGTAGATCTTTTTGAACTGCTAATTTTGTTAACTTTGGGTGTATAGTCAGAAGTGGAATTAGTGAATCATCTGGCAGCTCTATTTATAATTTTTTGAGGAATCTGTATACTATTTTCCGCAATGGCTATACCAATTTAAATTCCCACCAACATGGCACAAGAGTTCCCTTTTCTCCATATCTTCACCAAAACTTGCTCTTTTTTGACATTTTGATAATATCCATCTTAACAGGTATGAGGTAATATCACACTGTAGTTTTGATTTGCATTTCTTTCATGATTAGTGATGTTGAATCCATTTTCTTTCTTTTTAAATGTCTTCTACTAAAAAAAAAAAAAAACAGCATACATGGACAGAATGTGCAGGTTTGTTACATGGGTATAAGTGTACCATGCTGGTTTGCTGCCCCTATTAACCCATGCTCTAAGTTCCTTCCCCTCATTCCCCACCCACCAAGAGGCCCTGGTGTGTGTTGTTCCCCTCTCTGTGTCCATGTGTTCTCATTGTTCAACTCCCACTTACAAGTAAGAACATATGGTATTTGGTTTTCTGTTCCTGTGTTAGTTTGCTGAGGATGATGGCTTCCAGTTTCATCCTTGTCCCTGCAAAGGACATAATCTCATTCCTTTTTATAGCTGCATAGTATTCCATGGTGTATATGTGCCACATTTTCTTTATCCAGTCTGTCATTGATGGGCATTTGGGTTGGTTCCATGTATTTGCTATTGTAAATAGTGCTGCAACAAACACACGTGTGCATGTGTCTTTATACTCGAATGATTTAAATTCCTTTGGGTATATATCCAGTAATGGGATTGCTGGGTCAAATGGTATTTCTGGTTCTAGACCCTTGAGGAATCACCATACTGTCTTCCACAATGGTTGAACTAATTTACATTCCCACCAACAGTCTAAAAGTGTTCCTATTTCTCAATAGCCTCACCAGCATTGACTGTTTCCTTACTTTTTAATAATCGCCATTCTGATTTGCATGAGATGGTATCCCATTGTGGTTTTGATTTGCATTTCTCTAATGACCAGTGATGATGAGCTTTCTTTCACGTTTGTTGGCCGTATAAATGTCTTCTTTTGAGAAGTGTCTGTTCATATCCTTTGCCCACTTTTTAATGGGGTTGTTTGATATTTCCTTCTAAATATGTTTAAGTTTCTTGTAGATTCTGGATATTAGAATCCAGACCTTTGTCAGATAGATGGATTGCAAAAATTCTCCCCCATTTTGTAGGTTGCTTGTTTACTCTGATGATAGTTTCTTTTGCTGTGCAGAAGCTCTTTAGTTTAATTATATCACATTTGTCAATTTTAGCCTCTGTTGCCATTTCTTTTGGTGTTTTAGTTATGAAGTCTTTGCTCATGCCTATGTCCTGAATGGTATTGCCTAAGTTTTCTTCTAGGGTTTTTATGGTTTTGGGTTTTACATTTAAGTATTTAATCCATCTTCAGTTAATTTTTGTATAAGGTGTAAGGAAGGGACCCAGTTTCAGTTTTCTGCATATGGCTAGACAGTTTTCCCAACACCATTTATTAAATCCTTTCCCCATTGCTTGTTTTTTTCAGGTTTGTCAAAGATCAGATGGATGTAGATGTGTCATGTGATTTCTAAGGTCTCTGTTCTGTTCCATTGATCTATATATCGGTTTTGGTACCAGTACCATGCTATTTTGGTTACTGTAGCCTTGTAGTATAGCTTCTTGTCTATTGTTGGTGTAATGGAATGCTTGTGAATTTTGCACATTGATTTTGTATCCAGAGACTTTGCTGAAGGGGCTTATCAATTTAAGGAGTTTTGGGGCTGAGATGATGGGGTTTTCTAAATATACAATGATGTCATCTGTAAACAGAGACAATTTGACTCCTCTCTTCTTATTTAAATATCCTTTATTTCTTTCTCTTTCCTGATTTTCCTGGCCAGAACTTCCAATGCTATGTTGAATAGGAGTAATGAGAGAGGGCATCCTTGTCTTGTGCCTGTTTTCAAAGGAAATGCTTCCAGCTTTTGCCCATTCAATATGATATTGACTGTGGGTTTGTCATAAATAACCCTTATTATATTGAGATACATTCCATCAATGCCTAGTTTTTTTTTTAAATGTTTTAGCATGAAGGGGTGTTGAATTTTATCGAAGATCTTCTCTGCTTCTATTGAGATAATCATGTTGTTTTTGTCTTTGGCTCTGTTTATGTGATGGATTACATTTATTTATTTGTGTATGTTGAACGAGTCTTGCATCCCAGAGATGAAGCTGATTTGTTTGTACTGGATAAGATTTTGATGTGCTGCTGGATTCGGTCTACCAGTATTTTATTGAGGATTTTCACACTGATGTTCATCAGGGATATTGGCCTGAAGTTTTCTTTTTTTTGTTTTCTGTCTTCCTGTTTTGGGTGTCAGAATGATGCTGGTTTCATAAAATGAGTTAGGGAGGAGTTCCTCCTTTTTAATTATTTGGAAATGTTTCAGAAAGATTGGCGTCAGCTACTCTTTTTATTTCTGGTACAATTCGACTGTGAATCCATCTGGTCTTGGACTTTTTTTGGTTGTTAGTCTATTAATTACAGCCTCAATTTCAGAACTTGTTGGTCTATTCAGGGATTCAATTTCTTTCCTGGTTTAGTCTTGGGAGGGTGTATGTGGCCAGGAATTTATCCATTTCTTCTAGATTTCCTAGTTTATTTGCCTTGAGTTGTTTATATTAGTCTCTGATGGTAGTTTGTATTTCTGTGGAGTCAGTGGTAATATCCCCTTCATCACTTTTATTGTGTCTGTTTAATTCTCTCTTTTCTTCTTTATTGGTCTTTCTAGTGGTCTATGTGTTTGGTTAATCTTTTCAAAAAACCAGCTTGTGAATTTTTTTGGTTTTTTTTTGGATGGTTTTTTTGTGTATCTATCTCGTTCAGTTCTTCTCTGATCTTAGTTATTTCTTGTCTTTTGTTAGTGTTTGGATTAGTTTTTTCTTGCCTCTCTAGCTCTTCTAATTGTGATGTTAGGCTGTCAGTTTGAGAACTTTCAAGCTTCTCAATGTGGGCATTTAGTGCTATAAATTTCCCTCTTAACACTGTTTTAGCTGTGTCCCAGAGATTCTGGTACATTGTCTCTTTATTCTCATTGGTTTCAAAGAACTTCTTCACCTCTGCCTTAATTTCATTATTTACTCGGGATTCATTCAGGAGCAGATTGTTCAATTTCTATGTAATTTTGTGGTTTTGAGTGAGTTTCTTAATCTTGAGTTCTAGTTTGATTGCACTGTGGCCTGAGAATATTTGCTATGATTTCTGTTTTTTTGCATTGGCTAAGGAGTGTTTTTACTTCCAATTATGTGGTCAATTTTAGAATAAGTGCCATGTGGCTCTGAGAAGAATGTATATTCTGTTGATTTAGGGTAGAGAGTTCTGTAGATGTCTACTAGGTTCACTTGATCCAGAGCTGAGTTCAAGTTCTGAATATTCTTGTTAATTTTCTGTCTCATTGATTTGTCTGGTACTGACACTTGGGTGTTATAGTCTCCCACTATTATTGTTTGGGAGTCTAAAACTCTTTGTAGGTCTCTAAGAACTTGTTTTATGAATCTGAGTGCTCCTATATTGGGTGAATATATACTTAGAATAGTTAGCTCTTCTTGTTGTATGGTTCCTTTTACCATTATGTAATGTCCTTTGTCCTTTTTTGTCTTTTTTTATCTTTGTTGGTTTAAAATCTGTTTTGTCAGTGACAAGGCTTGCAGTCCCTGCTTTTTTTTTTTTTTTTTGCTTTCCATTTGCTTAGTAAATATTCCTCCACTCTTTTTTTTTTTTTTTTTTGAGCCTATGTGTGTCTGCACGTGAGATTGGTCTCCTGAATACAGCACACTGGTGGGTCTTGACTCTTTATCCAATTTGTCTGTGTCTATCAATTGGGGCTTTTAGCCCATTTACATTTAAGGTTAGTATTGTTACGTGTGAATTTTATCCTGTCATCATGCTGCTATTTGGTTATTTTGCACACTAGTTGATGCAGTTTTTAATAGTGTCATTAGTCTTTATATTTTGGTGTGTTTTCACAGTGGCTGATACTGGCTTTCCCTTTCCATATTTAGTGATTCTTTCAGGAGCTCTTGCAGGGCAGGCCTGGTGGGAATGAAATCCCTCAGCATTTGCTTGTCTGGAAAGGATTTTATTTCTCCTTTGCTTATGAAGCTTAGGTCAGCCAAATATGGAAATTCTGGATTGAAAATTTTTTCTTTAAGAATGTTGAATGTTGGCCACCAATTTCTTCTGGCAGGTAGAGTTTCTGCTGAGAGGTCCACTGTTAGTCTGATAGGCTTCCCTTTGTAAGTGACATGGCCTTTCTCTCTGGCTGCCTGTAACAGTTTTTCCTTCATTTCAACTTTGGAGAATCTGATGATTATGTGTCTTGGAGTTGATCATCTCATGGAGTATCTTAGTGATGTTCTCTGTATTTCCTGAATTTGCATGTTGGCCTGTCTTGCTAGGTTGGGGAAGTTCTCCTGCATAATATCTCAAAGTGTGTTTTCCACCTTGTTTCCATTCTCCCCATCTCCTTCTGGTACTCCAATCAATCATAGGTTCAGTCTCTTCATGAACTCCAATATTTCTTGGAGGTTTTGTTCATGCCTTTTCATTCTTTTTTTCTAGTCTTGCCTGCATGCCTTATTTCAGCAAGGTGGTCTTCAAACTCTGATATTCTGTCTTCCACTTGGTTGATTTGGCTATTGATACTTGTGTGTGCTTCACGAAGTTCCTATGCTGTGTTTTTCAGCTCTATCAGGTTTATGTTCCTCTCTAAACTGGTTATTCTAGTTAGCAATTCCTCTAACCTTTTATAAAGGTTCTTAACCTCTTTGCATTGGGTTAGAACATGCTCCTTTAGCTCCATGTAGCTTTTTATTATCCATCTTCTGAAGCCTACTTCTGTCAATGCACCCATCTGATTCTCCATCCAGTTCTGTGCCCTTGATGGAGAGGTGTTGTGATCATTTGGAGGGGAGAAGGCACTCTGACCTTTTGGGTTTTCAGCATTTTTGTTGTTGTTGTTGATTATTTCTCATCTTCATGAGTTGGTTTAGTTTCAGTCTTTGAGAATGCTGATGCTTGGATGGAGTTTTTGTGGGAACATTTTTGTTGTTGGTGGTGATGCTGTTATTGTTGCTTTCTGTTTGTTTGTTTTTCTTTCAGTGGTCAGGTCCCTCTTCTGTAGGGCTGCTGCACTATCCTGGGGATTCACTTCAGGATCTATTCATCTGATTCACTCCATGCACCTGGAAATGTCACTCAAGGAGGCTGGAGAACAGCAAAGATGGGTGCCTGCTTCCTTTTCTTGGACTTGTGCCCTCGAGGGGCACAAACCTGATGTCAGTAGGATTGCTCCTGCGTAGGGTGTCTGACAACCCCTGTAAGAGGGTCTCACTCAATTGGTTGGTACAAGGAATAGGACCGGTTTAACAAAGAACTTTGTCCCTTGGTGGAGGGGGTATGCCTCGCTAGGGTGAAACCCACTCATGTGGGCTGCCCAGATTCCTCAGAACCACCAGCAGGAAAGGCTAAGTCTGCTGGTCCACAGAGACAGTGAGCAGCCCTCCCCTTAGGTGCTTGGGCCCAGGGCGATCCAGGTTCTGTCCCTGAGCCTCTGCCTCTGCCTGGAGTTACTGGAGTTCCTGCAGGGAAACCCTGCCCAGTGAGGAAGAATGGGTCAGGGTCAAGCCTGAAGAGGCACTCTGGTCACAGACTGCTACAGCCGGTATGTCAGGCTGTGGAGACAAGTCTGGTTATAGCAGGGGAAAAGTACAGCCTAGGGCTATAGAGATGGGTGCCACCCATTCACTGCTCAGGGAGCTTAAAGTGTTATGCAGTTGTGAGTCCCAGTGCTGGTTGCTGCCTCTCGTCCAAAGAGCTCAAATGGCTTAGACAGCAGGCAGCTGCAACCACAGTGCTGGTCACTCCTCCCCTGGGGAGTTCGGTAGGCTTAAGCCGATTCCAGTTTAGAGGCTGTTAAGAGTCTTCATGTTCTGGGGTTGGGACGCTAGTCACTAGTGGCATGGGTTCGCAGGTGGGATCTTCCGATCTGCAGGTTGTATAGTTCTGTGAAAAAGTACGGTTGCCCTGGCTGTGTAGCATGCTCACTCGCCGCCTACCTTGGCTGGTGGGAGGGGGCTCTTCTGCCCTGTGTGGCTGTCAGGTGAGTCACCATACCACACTGTTATTCCTTCCCTCCATGGGTCATGCCAGCCTCCTAGTCAGTGCTGATGAGAGAACCTAGATCCTTGGTTGCTGGTGAAGGATTCACACGCTTATTATTGTTTTTATCGATGGGAGCCTCTGAGCATCACTGTTTCTAGTTGACCATATCGGCCTTGCCCATCTGAATGCGTTTTCATGTACCTGTGGCATGCTTTTTTTTTTTTGAAAAGCGTATTTTCAGGTGTTTTGTCCATTTAAAGATCAGATTGTTTGTGTTTTTGCTATTGAGTTGTATGTGTTCCTGACATGTTTTGTATATTAATACCCTATCAGATATATGCTTTGCACATGTATTCTCCTATTCTGTGGTTGCCTTTTCATTTTGTTGATTGTTTCCTTTGCTGTGAAGAGGCTTTTTAGTTTGATGAAATCCCACTTGTTTATTTTTTTTTGCTTTTGTTGCCTGTGCTTTTGGTGTCATATCCAAAAACTCATTGTCAAAACCAATGTTAAATAATTAAAAAAAAATTTTTTTTCCTACAAATTTTATGTCTTGGGTCTTATTTTTAAGTCTTTAATCCATTTAGAGTAAGTTTTTGTGAGTGATGTAAGGGTCCAGTTTAATTCTTTTGCATGTGGATATATAATTTCTCCAACCATTTATTGAAGAGACTATCCTTTCCCCATTGTGTATTTTAGCATCCTTGTCACGTATTAGTTCACTGTATATCGATGGGTTTATTTCTGGGCTCTCTATTCTGTTCCATTAGTCAATGTGTCTTTTTTTATTGTTAAAAGATGACTACTTTTAATGAAAATCAAGAAAACAATATTGCCTCTTTAGTTTAACATTCAATAATTTAAGCTTAAAGACTACTTTAAAAAATAACATTTTAAAAGAATATATTAATTCATTTTTCTTGCCATGTTTTAATACTGTTGATTTCATCTCTGATAGGCTCTATGATCATTGGTCTCTCCCAGAATAAGGCATATTAGGGACATAGGAGTCCAAGGTTATCTTTTAGTTGCCTTTGTCATGATAGTCCAAACTTTTTTTTTTTTTTTTTATACTTTAAGTTCTAGGGTACATGTGCACAACATGCAGGTTTGTTACATATGTACACATGTGCCATGTTGCTGTGCTTCACCCATTAATTCATCATTTACATTAAATATTCCTCCTCATGCTATCCCTTTCCCTCTCCCGACCCCACGACAGGCCCTGGTGTGTGATGTTCCCCCGCTGTGTCCAAGTGTTCTCATTGTTCAACTCCCACCTATGAGTGAGAACATGCGGTGTTTGGTTTTCTGTCCTTGCGATAGTTTGCTCAGATCGATGGTTTCCAGCTTCATCCACATCCCTACAAAGAACATGAACATGTCTTTTTTTTTCTTACCTAATTGCTCTGGCTAAAACTGCCAGTACTAGGTTGTCTTTGTCTGTTTGTGTCGTTATAAAAAATACCTGAGGCTGGGTAATTTATAAAGAAAAAAAGGTTTATTTGTCTCATAATTCTGATGTCTAGAAATACTCAATATTCAAGATAGGGCATCTGTACCTGGTGAGGGCCACAGGCTTCTACCACTCATGGCAGAAGGTAAAAGGGAGCTGGCATGTGCAGAGATCACATAGTGAGAAAGGAAGCAAATGAGGCAGAGGAGGGACCAGGTTTGAGTTTTTCTTTTCTTTCATTCTTTCTTTTTTTTTTCTACCAGCTCTTACAGAACCCAATAGAGTGAGAACTCACCCTTCACTTGGGAGGACATTAATCTATTCTTGAGGGCTCCACCCCTGATGCAAACCACTCCTGTCAGATCCCACATCCAATATTGGGGTTCAAGTTTCACCATGAGGTTTGTAGGGGACAAACATAGAAACTATAGCATATGATGAATAGGAGTAGCAAGAATAAACATTGTTGTCTTATTCTGGATCTTAGAGAAAATGATTTCATCTTTTCACAATTCAGTATAATGCTTGGTCTGGGATTGTTATACCTGGGCTTCCTTATGTTGAGGTATATTCCTTCTAATACCCAATTTGTTAAGAATTTTTATTTTGAAAGCACATTGAATTTTCTCAAATGCCTTTTCTACATCTAATGAAATGATCATATAATTTTTATCCTTCATTCTGTTAATGTGGAATATCACATTTATTAATTTGCCTATTTTGAACTATCCTTGCATCCGAGCTATAAATTTTACTTGACCATGGTGCATGATGCTTTCAATGTGTTGCAGAACTTTGTTAGCATTTTGTTGAAGGTTTTTCATCTATGTTCAATAGAGATATTGATCAGCATTTTTTTTTCTCATAGTGTGCTTGTCTGGCCTTGGTATCAGAGTAATTCTGGCCTCATAAAATTAGTTTAGAAGTATTCCTTTCTCTTCAATTATTTGGAAGAGTTGGAGAAGAAATGTCATTAATTCTTTTAAAAATATTTCAGTGTATTTACCTATGAAGCTCTCTGGGCCTGAGTTTTTCTTTGTTGGGAAGTTTATGCTCACTAATTCAAATTGCCTTACTTACTATTGTTATGTTAAGGTCTACTTCTTCATGATTCATTCTTGGTAGAGTATAGGTTTCTAAGATTATATAATTTTTTTCTAGACTGTCCAATTTGTAACTGTATAGTTGTTCATACTAGTCTCTTATGATCCTTTGTATTTCTGTGGTATCAGTTACAATCTCCCTTCTTTCATTTATAATTGTACTTATTTGAGTCCTCTCTTTTTGGTTAGTCTGACTAAAGGTTTACCAATTTTAAAAATTTGTTCTAAAAAACAATACTGTATTTCATTGATTTTTAAATTGCCTTTCTAATCTATATTTCATTTATTTCTGGTTTGGTCTCTTCTATTTCCTTCCTTACACTAACTTTGGGCTTAGTTTGTTCTTTGTTTCCTAATTACTTAAGGTGTAACTTTAGGTTTTTTTGACAACTGTTTTCTTAATTTATGCATTTGTAGCTATAAACTTTCCTGTTAGGTCTGCTTTTTCTGCTTTTCACAAATTTTGGTATGCTGTATTTTCATGTTTGTTTGTCTTGAGATTTGGATTTACTCTTTGACCCACTGGTTGTTCAGCAGTGTGTTATTTAGTTTCTACCTATTTGTAAATTTTTCAATATTTCAATCAATTCAGTGTTGTTGATTTCTATCTTCATACTCTTGAGGTTGGAAAAGATACTTAATATGACTTTTTAAATTTGAGATGGAGTCTCTCTCTGTCACCCAGGCTGTAGTGCAATGGCACGTTCTCAGCTCACTGCAATCTCTTTCTCCCAGGCTCACGTGATTCTCCTGCCTCAGACTCCCAAGTAGGTGGGATTACAGGCTCATTCCACCATGCCCAACTAGCTTTTGTATTTTTTTAGTAGAGACGGGGTTTTGCCATACTGGACAGGCTGGTCTCAAACTCCTGATCTCAGGTGATCTGCCTGCCTCAGCCTCCTAAAATGCTGTGACTACAGGCATTTAATATGATTTTTAATCTTCCTGAATTTGTTAAGACCTATTTTGTGGCCTAACACATGATCTATCCCAGAGAATGTTCCATGTGCACCAGAAAATAATGTGTTGGATAGAATATTCTGTATATGTCCGTTAGGTCCATTTAGTCTATAGTATTGTTCAAGCCTCTTGTTTCCTTATTGATTTTCTGTCTGAATGATGTATCCATTGTGGAAAGTGGGATATAAATCTCCCCTACTATTATTTTATTGCTGTCTATCTTCCCTTTGTTCTCTGTTAACATCTGCTTTATATATTATATTATGTGCTTGCATATTGTGTGTATAAATATTTATAATTTTTATATTTTATTTATATAAAAATTGACTCCTTTATCACTACACAATGACCTCTTGTTCTCTTGTGACAGCTTTTGAGTAAAACCTATTTTTTTCAATATAATATAGCCATCCCTGCTCTCTTCTGGTTGCCATTTGCATGGAATACTATTTTACATCCCTTTATTTTCAACCCACTTGTGTTCTTTAAGCTAAAGCGAGTCTCTTGTAAGTAGCATAGGGTTTGGTTGTTTTATCTATTCAACCACTTTATGTCTTTTGATTGGAGTATTCAATCCATTTACATTTAAAGTAATTATTGATAGGTTAAAAACTTGCAGCTGTCATTTTGTTCATTATTTTCTGACTGTTTTATAGTCCTTTTGTTTCTTTTCTTCCACTCTTGCTGTCTTCCTTTGTGATTTGAGGGCTTTTTTGTGGTAGTATGCTTGAATTTTTTTCCCCTAACTTTTTGTGTATCTATCTGCTACCCATTATTCTTTTATGGTTACCATGAGCCTTACATAAAACTTCTTAAAGTCATAAAATCATATTTTATGCTGATAACAACTTAACTCAGATGATATTAACAAAAAACACTTGTATTTCTCTCCCCTAATATTTTAGGTTATTGATATTATGACTTACATCTTTTTCATATTGTTTATCCATTGAAATTATTGTAGTTTTAGTTTACTTTTATGTTTTACTTCAAACTGTTATTGCTAGGTTTGAAAGTGATTTATACACCACCATTACAATATTGGATAATTCTGAATTTGACTATATATTTATATTTACCAGTGAGTTTTATATATTCATATATTTTTAAGTTGCTTGCTAGTATCCTTTCCTTTCAACTTGAAAAACTCCCTTTAACATTTCCTACAATGTCAGTCTTGTGGTGAGGAATTCTGTCAGCTTTTGTTTGTTTGGGAAAGTCTTTACCTCTCTTTCATTTCTGAAGGGCAGTTTTGCTGAGTATAGTATTCTTATTTGGCGGGTTTTTTTTCCCTTCAATATTTTGACTATATCATCCCATTTTGTCCTGACTGGCAAGATTTCTGCTGAGAGATATGCTTATAATCTTATGGAGACTATGCCATATGTGATGAGTCTGCTCTCTTGCTGCCTTCAGAATTCTCTCTTTGTCTGTAACATTTGACAGTTTAATTATAATGTGTGTTGGTGTAGGCCTCCTCAGGTTCAACATATTTCAGGATCTTAGAATTCATGAATATGAAGGAGCATTTTTCTCCTATGGTTTGAGAAATTTTAACTTATTATTTCTTTAAATAGAATTTCTTCCTCCCTTCTCCTTTTAGAACTTACATAATTTATATATTGTTTTGCTTGATACTATCCCATAAAACCCATATGCTTTCTTCACTCTTTCCCATTCTTTTTCTTTTTGCACCACCAACTGGATAATTTCAAATGAATTCTCTTTGAGTTCACAGATTCTTTCTTCTGCTTGAACAAGTCTGTTGTTTAAGATCTTTATTGACTTTTTAGCTCAGTCATTGTATTCTTCACTTCCAGGATTTAAAAAAATGGTTAATATTTCTTTGTTGAACTTCTAAATTTGATCTTCTATTGTCTTTCTAATTTTGTTTAGTCGTGTATCTGTATTTTTGTAGTTTACCAAACTTCTTTAAGAGGATTATTCTGAATTGTTTGTCAGTGATTTCATAGATCTCTATTTCTTTAGAGTCAAATATTGGAGCTTTTTAAGCTTTGATGGTGTCATGTGTCCCTGATTCTTTAATCCTATGTCCTTGTGTTGATGTCTGCACATTTGAGGAAATGGTCACCTTTTCCAGCCTTTACAGGTCTGCTTTGGCTAGAAAAACTTTCACCAGTTAGCACATTCTGGGGTTATGAATAGGCCAGCTGGCAGGTAGGCCTTGCTACAAGGGTCTTTGGTCAGGCGGGGCCATTGCTCATGCTCTGAATTTGGGTGGGTCTACTGGCTGAGCTCTGTGGTTGGGTAGGTCTCTTGGATTGCTAGGTGGGCTGTCTGGTTGGTGAGGCCCCCAGCAGAGATGAGATGCCACCAGCAAAATCTACACACCAGTCACTTAAAACCCTGCCTATTTTTATTTTCCTATATGACCCCAGGTGTCTAGTCTTGACAATTTATCCAATGGTTCCTGTGAAACTAGACAGAAATGGGACTCACATGAAGCTCCCCAGATTAATAGGGAAGCTAAATGTTTGCTTCAAACTCTCTTTTTCCCACTGAAGAAACTGTAGGCCCACATGATCCATTTGGGGGTGTGGAACTGTGTGGTCTAGAGGAAAGGAGATGCAGTCAAATTGACACCACTCCTCCTACCCTTCTAATGCATCTTTTCTCAGTTTTTATGCTCCATAAGGTGCATTAGCCTCACTGTTAGGTTCTGGGATTTTCACAAAGACCTTTCTGTCTGTGAATAGTTGCTAATTACTAATTCTGTGAAGGGGACTAGAGACTGGGACCTCCCATTCTTCTGTCCCGCTGCCATCACTTTTTCCTCTTGGTTCTTAAAGCTGCCAGTTTTCAGACTTATATCAGTAGGTCTCCTTGTTCTCAGGCTTTTGGACTTGAACTGAAACTCCACCACCATTTCTCTTGGATCTCTATTTCACTGACTGTGGATCATAACAATAGACCTTGGGCATGTTTCAAAAGAGTACACACAGATTTATCCTATTATTTGTAACAGCATCATGGCATTCTGTATTACAGATATACCATTGCTTATCTAACTAGTTGATAGAAACTAAGTTGTTTCCAGGTTTTTGGAAATAAATTAATAATGCCACAGCAAATATAGTTGTACCTATACCTTTGCCAGATAGTACACATATATCTGTAGTCAAAGTAGCAGAAGAGGTGTTACTGAATCAAATGGCACACGCACTTATGATTTTTACTTACATTGCCAAATTATTCCCTAAAAGTAATGCATACTCCCATCAGTGGTGTAGGAGGTGCTTATTACACCACACCTTTACCACCACTGCTTCTCTCAATCTTTTAAATTTTTGCCGATATAATAGGTTAAATATGACATCACATTGTCAGCAATTTGCTATCTGTAATACCTGCACTAATTTACTTATATTCTTCTTAAATGATCCTAAATCTCTGAAACCACGTTAAAATTTTCTTGGGAAAATCCTAATTTGATCCCATTCAAGATGAACATGCCTGTTGGCAGGCTACAAAAAACTATGGCGTTCTTTTGGTCCACTAGTTAAGTCATAGTGGGCCCTTTATCAAGCTCTTTCTCAAGACATCCTTCAAGGAAATAATTCCAGTGTTTAAGAAAAACACTGTATTATGTTTTTAAAAAAGTTGGCATAATTCCAAAAGCAAAAATCAGAAAAGGAAATCATGTTACTAAATTAGGTGGTTCATCCAAGAATTAGATGCCTTTGAGAACAAAGCAGACCAGCCAGAAAGATTTGTCCTTCCAAATAGCAACCTACCACATGTTCCAATAGTCATGCTCATTTCATTTACTGTAACCTTTTCGGGAAAACATGGGTAAGAATACTTTGAGCAACTAAAATGTCCAAATTAACATTCAATGTTGTGTTGACTGATACCTACCTAATATGTTATCAATGTCTAATGAAATAGAGCCAGACAGAACAGGTCCAGCATTATATACATATAATAAGTTGTATAAGAGCACGACCAGGTCAAAATGCATAATTTTTCTCATACTGAGAAAATGACGTGGCTGCAAAAACATTATTGTATTTTGAAGGTCACCATGAGCAAGGTTGTGATAAATCAGACCTAACTGCCCCACAACAAATGAATGATTACTAAACAGGCTTAACTTTCAAATAAATAAAGAAAAGGATGGAAGATAAGTCATTAAATGCACCTCTATCAGAGGCTAACACTGGAGAAGGTGGTAGTAACTTGAAAAGATAAGCAAGCTCTAGCGGCTTTTTTGCTTTAGGTCTGACAAAGGTGGCAGTGCTTAAGGTAAAGGAAAAATTATTTTGCGAGGCCCAGTATTAGAAACGTTAACATCTGCCTTACACCCATAGCCTATCAGTTACCTAATCTGTTCTTTCAAAGCATCTTTTGCATCTGTCCCTTCAACTCCATAGCCTCTTCTATCAGCTTTGTCCAAGTTTTACGTTATTCGTAAGTAATAGTTCCATTTGAGATTCCCAAGTAATCTCAGACATTCTGCCCTGAATAGGCAGGTATACACTGCATTCTGTTTTAAAAATAAGATGTTGGAATGCTCATTTTATTTTTCTCACAGACATGTGGCTCTACTTTCCCCAGAAAAAGTCAACTGTCTCTGAAGTGACCCATGCATGTAACAGATCACTTGGTTTCCTGTGGTACAAATTGAGGCAGAGAGATTACCACATGGTGATTCAGTGTCTGACCAGGAAGTCACCCTTGTCGATAGGGTCAGTCATTCCCCTTATTCCTAGGACTCCAGCTATCAGAGAGCACACCACTAAGTGAATTAGTCAACAAAGGACTTTGAAACAGTTTCTGCAGCATCGTGTCTTCTGTCCAGGCTTGCCTATATTAGAGTGCCTAAATTTAAACAACATGCAAATATTTGTAGAGTACCTAGGGACAAAGCAGTATGCTAGGTACAACAGAGAGGTACAAACACTGCATAAGACATAGTTTCCATCCTGAAACAGCTGATAGTCTATTGAGGAGGCAGAGCTTATATGAGGCTGGTTTAGCAGATTTCATAGAATTGTGAGGATTTGGCATAAAAAGGAGTTAGATAGGTGAAGGCAAAGGCATTTAGGTCAGTTCAAAATTTTATTGCTTTTCGTCTGAGGCCTTCATAAGACTTAAAGAACAAAGTAGATATAATATGCTCTTAAAAATAAACTATGAAGATTGAAACAGAAGTTAGAAGGTTTTTTTAAGTTTAAGTTTAGAAAAAATTTTCCAATTGTTTTCATAAAAGAAATTGTCAGACTAATAATGTGGTTGGATTAATAATAGTGTGTAGATAACTTTTGCTCTGATTTTTTAATGATTGGCAGAAATAGAGTCTAGAGGTTATGAACTTGCCTGTATCAAAACTAAGCCATTTTACATCTTTTAGCATTGTTCTGCAGTCAACACTAGTTTAAAATGATCGCCCAACTCCCATCAAAATTACTAGTGTGCTTGCTGGCAACTACAAGCTGTATGTTCAAAGAAGTGATGAAAAATTGTTTAGCTCAGAAGCAGGTGCACTAGACTAAAGGAGCAGAATGAAATTTTTCATCTTTCACGGCAATGGGTATAATTTGGGAGTAGGATGTCACAAAGGTGTGCTGATGCCCACAAAAGGCAAGATTGACCAGGATAATGAGTTTATACTCTCCCTCTTGATATCTACCTGGCCTTCTCCCTTACTCCACTAAGGCCTCAGTTTAGATGCCACTTCCTTAGACAGGCTATCCTTAACTCTCTCTGTAGAAAGTCACGTTCTCCATCACTGTTCTCCCGTCTCGCTTTATACTTATTTAAATATATGCTTAGTATCGATAGAGGCAGAAGGCAGGGAAATTCTAGGCAGACATGGCTGGATCCCGGGCAAAACTTCACCTTTGAGCCTAGAAACCTGAAACCCACAGCTGAAAGTGAGAACATCTATCCCTGTTTGCCTGATCTCTTCTGATTGGTTCTTTCTGAATAATCTCTTTTTACCAATTGAATATTGCCTTTTCCAAAACTACCTATGGACTACCCCATCCCCCATCCTGTTCCTATAAAGACCACATACTCAGTCAATAGAGGGTGAGAAACAGCTTGACTGGAGAGAGGTGACTTGACTTCAGAGAGATGGCTGGACTTTGGAGGAGAGATGTCTTAACTTCGAAGAAGAGATGTCCAGAGACGGCTGAACTGCAGGGAAGATTATCTGCCTGTCCCAACCCCTCTCTGGCTCCCTTCTCCACTGTGAGCCATTTCAATTGCTAAATAACATTCTCCACCTCCACCATCCATCAAATGTCTGTGTGACCTCATTCTTCTTGGACACCAGACAAGAGCTTGGGACCCACCGAGTGTGGGTACCCTAAAAAGGCTGTCATACTGGCCCTTTGCCCTCACTGGTGGAGGGCAGCCATCCCATGTGATGAGGCAAGGGGCTTATTGAACTGATAACACACCACTCTTCATGAATGGCAGAGCTAAGAGAACATTGTAACATATCATCTGAGGCTTCAGAGATCACTGGCACCTCCGCCTGGGCACTGCCATGCCGTCCACCTGGAGCCGGCTTCTGCTGGCACCCGAAGCAGCCAGCCATATCCCTCACTCGTTTGAATAGGCCTGGTCTGGCCACAGGGCCTGCATGGAGCCTACTCCTACAGGTGCCAAAAGCAGCCGGTTGGCGGGATCCCACACACACTTATTCAAGTGCTCCCTCCCACAAGAGGTTGAGGACAGCAGGCTGAGTAAACAGGGAACCCCCATTGCAAGTCCGATGACTGAGTCGAGAAAACTCCTGCATTATCTGGGGACTTATCTGGGATTCGTCAGAAAGGTCAGTAAATGTGAATCTGTCTCTTCACTTTTTTTCCCAAGACTTCTTGTCCTCAGACTTTCCTCCAAAGGCAGATGATGCACCAAACCTCTGAGCATCCAGTTAAAGGGAAATAGCAGTGCTACAGAGGACAGAATGTGACTCTGCCACTTCTCTTTTTTTTGAGTGAAAGGAATGTTACCTTTGTTTCCCTTCACGGAGGTCTAGCCATTGGGTCGGACTGGGATACTGTCTGGGGGAACAGAAGGTATCTCGCTGAGACTACTCCTCGATGTTTCTGGAAGGCCGCTAAACTGGTTCCATCCACGACTGCCTGTAAGTGTGTTGGCCAAGACCCCCAGACTTTTCTATGGTATCTTTTCTTCCTTCTTTCCTGGTTTGAAATGGCTCTTATCTCTTCTTTTATCGTGTTAAGGGTGTTGCTGCAAACTGCAGAAATATTACTAGGTAAAATGAACATTTGGTCCAGCCATCAGATATGCAATTTAGAACAATGCAATTTCTGTCTGTTCTTAAAGGTGCCACCCCCACTGCAACAGCTCCAGGTGTGTGCAGTGGATGGACACGCATACGGCGTCTCCCCCTACCCCTGGCTGGGGCACATGGCCAGGTCCACTGCATGCACATGCTGCACCCAACAATCATGCAGGGCACAGATGAGCTGTGGCTGCCACCCAGGCCCAAGGGTGGTCTTGGGGGACAGGTCTTTCACCTGTTAAAGGAATTCATTTGCATAGAGCAAGAGTTTTCTCTCCAGGCACCTTTCCCTCCTGCACTTAAGCTGCTCTTTTCCTTTTCTACACTATGTCAGGATGTGATAGCCCTGCAAATACAGCGACCGTTTCTATGTGACTGGGTTTCTTTCTTCCTACCTTAACACTCTGCTTATGATAGGGAAGCAATGAGTGGCCTCACTGGTGGCTGACTGCAAATTTGATGAAGACCATCTGGGGCCTAATCTAAATGAATCCATGCATCCCTCTGAGACACCTTTTGTCCCAAACTCAATTCCAAGCTTTGGGTTGAAGCCCTAGAAATAAAAATTAGATCTGAGGGATCCAAAAGCATGCAAAAATAGAAAGTAGTGGTACAGTGTAGGTGGGCCAATTAAGTCCCTGTTTCATGGATAGAGGTCACGCTAGTATCCATGGCATAAATTAAGCCCAGGGAACTCAAAGATTACCAACAGTGGGGGTGATAGACTGTGTAGGTAAATATGAATAACTCCTGCCTTTTAGGCCCCACTGCTTCATGGGTGCAGGTTGCACTGGCACACATGGATAGTGTCCGACCTAGGCCACTTGGACTCAGGGATGAAAAGATGGAAGAAAAAAGGACACCTTTTTCTCTCTCACACACCCTGAGTTTTCACTGAAGGAGAGAAAGGAATTCAGGGACACCATTTCTCTCTCTTTTTCAAATGGCTAACCAATCATCTTCAGTCTGTACTCCTCTGGAGTGTATCCTGAACCACTGGGACTACTTTGACCCTCAGACTCTGGAGAAAAAATGCCTGATAGTCTTTTACACAAAAGTTTGGCCAAATTATGATTTGCAGGAAGGACTGGATGACCTCAAGAAGGAACCATTCATTTCTATACCATCCTTCAGCTGGATCTTTTCTGTAAACATGAGGGCAGATGGTCTGAGGCCCCATATGTGCAGGCTTTCTTTACCTTGCAGGTAATCCAGACTTTTGCTGACAGCATAGGATTGATCCAGCCCTCCTGTTTGCCATCTCAGGAGATGCTGCAAGGGGAAATCTCAGGCAACTAGAGAAACAAACCCAAGAGGCACCTCCTTCAGGGGAGCCAGCTTCCTCTGGCCCTGCTTCTCCAGGTCCACCCCATCCTCCCCATCAAATTTATCTATCTCACTTGCCCCCTCCTAGAAATCCTCACGCTAGACAGGCCCCAGGAGTGGTACAGATCCCACTCCTACCCCTACAGCAGATGCCTAGTGAATATGGCCCCAGTAAGGTCCAGGTCCCCCTTCTCTCTACAGGACTTAAGGCAAATTAAGTGGGAGCTTAGCAAGTTTTCAGATGACCCTGACAGGTATATAGAGGCCTTCTACAACTTAACCCAAGTATTTGAACTCTCCTGGAAAGATGATATGTTACTTTTGAATCAAACCCTGACTAACATTGAGAAGCGGGCCACTCTGCATGTGGCAGAGAGATTTGGGGATAAGCTTTGTATTTCATATAGTATCAGGGAAGAGGATGAGTCTTATTCAATTGGAAGAGAAGCAGTACCATTGGATGACCCTAAATGGGATCCCAGTGATGAACTGGGAGAATGAAAGAGAAAACACTTTCAGGTGTGCATGCTGGAGGGCTTACGTAGGACTAGAACTAAGTCTCTCAACTATTCCAAACTACCCATGATAGACCAGGGATTTGAAGAGAATCCTGCTGCCTTCTTGGAAAGGCTTATAGGGACCTTGGTAAGCACACTTCTCTATCTTCTGATTCAGTCGAGAGACAACTTATCCTAAAGGATAAATTTTTTACTCGGGCAGCTCCTGATACCAGGAGGAAGCTGCAGAAACAGGCTATAGGACCAGACAGTAGAGAGAACCTCCTGAAACTGGCCATCTTGGTCTTTTACAATAGGGATAGGGAGGAGGCCTGGGAAAGAGGAAAAAGACACAAGAAAAAGGCAGAGGCTTTAATGGCCACCTCTTAGGCCAAAAACTCCAGAATCCCTGGGATGCATCTGCTAACTGCTACAAATGTGGCAAGTCAGGGCATTTTAAGAAGGACTGTCCCAACAGCATGAGGAAGCCACCATGACCCTGTCCAATCTACAATGGGGAACCCTGGAGGGCAGATTGTCCCCAGAGACGCAGATCACCAGGTCCAGAGCCAATCTCCAAAATGGTCCATCAAGACTGATGGTTCCTGGGGCTCCTCTCCAGTTCCAGTGGTCCAAACCATTACCACACAGGAGGCCCAGGTATTTCTGGAAACTCCAGAAGTGGAACTCCTTCTGGACACTGGGGTGGGTCTCTTAGTTATCCTCTCCAATCTGGCCGCTCCCTCCTCTCTACCACAATCATGAGGGGCATCTCAGGAAGGTCTTTAACCCAATATTTTCCCCAACCCCTTAGTTGTAGTTGGGGAGACCTCTTCTTCACCTATGCCTTTCTAATTATGCCCAAAAAGTCAATTCCTCTGTTGGGTAGGGATATTCTGACATCTTGATGGTCTCAGGACAAGCTCTTTGTCTACCCCTAGTGGAGACCAATATTAACCAAGAAATTTGGGCAATTCAAGGGAAAATTGGCTGAGCCATAATCACTATACCAGTCTGGATCCATCTTAAGGATCTCACCTCCTTTCCTAACCAGAGACAATATACCCAGAAGCCAGAATTTAGGAAAGGACTAGAAGCCATCATTGATCATTTGAAGATGCAGGGACTCTTCAAACCCTGCAATAGCCCTTTTAATACCCCAATATTGGGGGTACAAAACCCAACAGGGAATGGAGACTAGTTCACAACCTCCATCTCATTAATGAAGCTGTGGTTCCAATACACCCAGTGGGTTCCAATCTCTATGTCCTGCTAGCTCCAATACCTGAGGAAACTAAGTGGTTCACATTCCTGGACCTAAAGGGTGCATTTTTCTGCATACCATTACACCCCAACTCCTAGTGTTTGTTTGCATTTGAGGATTCCTCTAACCAAGCCACCCAGCTAACCCAGATGGTGTTACTTCAGGGATTCTGGGACAGAATCCTGTTTGGGCAGGCATTGTCCAAATACCTCTTTGAACTCCTTTATCCTAAGGTTAAAGTTTTACAATATGTAGATGACATTCTTCTCTGTGCCCCAACTGAGGGAATCTCTCAGAAGGGCAGTAAGGTTCTTAATTTTCTGCCTAACAGAGGATATAAGGTTTCAAAATCTGAAGCTCAGCTCTATCAGACTTCAGTGAAGTAACCAGGTTTGGTCTTGTCAGAGGGAGCCAGGGCACTGGGCAAAGAAGGATTAAGCTCATCTCCTTCTTTGCCCTCCCCAAAATCCTCAAGCAACTGAGGGTACTCTTGGTCATTACAGGATCCTACACACTATGGATACCTGGGAATTGTGAAATAGCTCATTCCTTATATCACCTAATGAAGGAGACTCAGATAGCTAAAATTTACTCCCTAATTTGAGAACCAGAGGCTAAAAGGGCTTTTGACCAACTAAAACAAGCCTTACTTAAGGAAAAAGCCCTTAGTCTTCC
The DNA here is from genome assembly GCF_000951035.1 of Colobus angolensis palliatus. NCBI lineage: Eukaryota > Metazoa > Chordata > Mammalia > Primates > Cercopithecidae > Colobus > Colobus angolensis. The sequence goes on along the minus strand of NW_012116533.1, from coordinate 941,946 downwards.
CACAGGGAAGATGCTTAATCTTTACATGTCAGAAAGGAAGGGAATGGCCCTGGGGGTTTCAATCCAGACCCACGGTCCAGCTCAGCAGCCTGTAGGCTACCTAAGTAAGGAGCTTGATTTGCTGGTTAAAGGATGGTTGACCTGCCTCCGAGTAGCCTTGCTGGTGGCAGAAGCTACTAAGCTAACCATGGGGAATAACTTAACCGTTCATATCCCACATAATGTGGCAGGGTTACTGTCTTTTAAGGGGAGTCTCTGGCTAACTGGCAACTGCCTCCTCAGATATCGAGATCTGCTACTAGAGGGATTTTCAGTCCAATTAAGAACCTGTCCCTCTCTAAATCCAGCCACCTTCCTCCTGGAGGAAGCTGGGAGCTTGAACATGACTATGAACAGATAGTTGCACAAACCAATGTGGCCAGGGAGGGCCTCAAGGAAATCCCCTTGGAGAATCCAGACTGGATTCTCTTTACAGACAGAAGTTCTTTTGTAGAAGAAGGGATCCATAAAGCAGGGTATGCAATAGTTAACCTGAATGATATTATTGAGAGCACATCTCTTTCCTCAGGCACAAGTGCTCAACTAGTCAAGCTAATTGCCCTAATGAGAGTCCTTGAATTAAGCAAAGGGGAAGCAGTTAACATTTATACTGATTCTAAGTATGCTTCCCTAGTACTCCATGCCCATGCCACTATCTGGAAAGAGAGGAACCTCCTTACAGCTAACGGGTCCCGCATTAAATACCATCAGGAAGTTAATAGACTATAATCCTCAGTTTTCCTCCCATGGGATGTGCCAGTAATACATTGTAAAGGTCACCAGAAGGGGATTGATGAGATAGCTGAGGGAAATAGATTGGCAGACCAAGCAGCTAAATCAGCAGTGAGATGACCCCAGATTTCTGGTCCACTGGAAGCCCCTCTGATCTGGGAGGGCTCCATAAGAGAAAAAAACCTCAATATTCACTTGCAGAAATAGAATGGGCCACTTCTTGGAGATACATCTTTCAGTCCTCAGGATGGCTACAATTGGAGGATGGCAAGCTTCACCTACCAATGGCCAACCAATGGAAAGTTCTTGAAATCATTTTCCAAGCCTTCCATCTAGGTAAGGATAAAACTTATCAATTGGCCCAGAGATTGTTCTCAGGTAAAAATCTGATGCAAATGGTCAAAAAGGTCATTAATGTTTGTGAGACTTGCCTTAAAGATAATCCCCTCAATCAATGGCTTCTTCCTCCAGGAACCCAAAAGATGAGAGGCTACCTGGAGGAAGACTGGCAAATGGGTTTCACCCATATGCCAAAGACAAGGGGCATCCTGTACCTCCTAGTAGGGGTGATACCTTCGCTAACTGGGTAGAATCATTTCAATATTAGACAGGCAAAGCCTCTGAGGTAATAAAAGTACTAATTAATGAGATAATTTATTGCTTTGGACTCCCAAAATACCTCCAGAATGATAAAGGCCCCTTGTTCAAGCAGCTGTCACCCAGGGGTTCTCAAAGTTACTAGGCATTCAGTGCCATCTTCATTGTGCTTGGAGACCACAATCTTTGGGAAATGTAGAAAAGACAAATGTTGTTATCAAAAGGCACCTCAGGAAACTGTCTCAGGAGACTCCTCTCACCTGGGCTACCCTTCTTCTCATAGCCCCACTATGTGTTAGAAACACCACATTCAAAGCTAGGTTTGAGTCTCTTTGAAATGATGTATGGATGGCCTTTTCTCATCAATGATTTCTTGCTATACTAAGAAACCTCTGATTTGATTAAATATATCACTTCTTTGACCCGTTTCCAACAGGAACTGAAACAACTTGGAAGCCAATCTTGTGAATGAAGGTCACCTCTATTCAACACAGGGGACCCAGTACTGGTAAAAGTACTTCTTTCCCTTTCTCCCTCTACAAGCACAGATTGGGAGGGACCTTGCATTGTACTTATTTCTACTCCTACAGCAGTAAAGGTCACTGGAATAGATTCTTGAATTCATTATAATTCAAAGCTGAGGGAGTTACCTCTGTTCACCCAGTGGAGCATCCAAAGTACAAATGTGAAGAAATCAGGGACCTCAAGCTAAAAATTACAAAAGCTAAATGTTAATAATTGACTTTCCATGGATATCCTCTGTATAGTATTGCTTATGCTTGCTGTTCTTACCTTCGTTCTGTTCTATACCATGGGGCACATTTACTAAAGACCACTTAATCCTGAATGCCCATGGAAATATATACTCCCCTAAACAGTTACCCTTTTCTAAACTTTAACTACTCCCAAACCAGGTTTAATTTCTTTCACCAGGGTGAAACAGCTCAAGGCACAATATTGTTTTCAGAGTGATTAGTATATTTCACTTCTTATTTCTGTAATCTTTGGCATTAGATTCATTTCTTTTAACTTCTGTCTGTATAATACACATATTTGACCCATGCACACTTAACCTGGTAAAACTTGCTTCTTCTCACCTAGAGGCTGTCAAACTCCAAATGATCATCCAACTGGAGCCTCAGATGATGGCTCCCTTTTACTGAGAACTGTTAGGTAGACCTCTGAGGGAAATCTGACTACTGTTTTCCCCAAACCAATGTCCCCTGTCAGCACAAAGTTGCTAAGGTCAGACATCATCTGTAGTCTAACAGCAGTTAGATGTGCCTCTTCAGAGGGGGAAATGATAAAGGCAGGAGGCAGAGAAATTCTAGGCAGATAGCGGCAGGTCCCTGGTAACACCCCATATTCAAGCTGAAAAGCCTGAAACCATGACCCAAAGTAAGAACAAACATCCCTGTTTGCCTGCTCTCCCAATTGATTCTTTCTGAATAATGTCTTTTTACCAATCGAAAGTTGCCTTATCCAAAACTACCTATGACCCACTCCTCTCCTCATCCTGTTCCCATAAATACCCCAGACTCAATTGGTAGAGGGGGAGAAGTGGTTTGACTGGAGAGAGGTGACTTGATTTCAGAGAGATGGCTGGACTTCGGAGGAGAGACAGCTTAACTTCGAAGAACAAACAGCTGAACTTCAGGGACGATTATCTGCCTGTTCCTACACCTCTGCAGGTCCCTTCTCCCCTGAGAGCCATTTCCATTGCTAAGTGAAATTCTCCCCCTCCACCATCCTTCAAGTGTCTGTGTGATCTCACTCTTCTTAGATGCCAGACAAGAGCTTGAACCCACTGAGTGTAGGTACCCCAAAAAGGCTGTCACACTGGCCCTTTGCCCTCACTGGTGGAGGACAGCTGTCCCACATGATGAGGCAAAGGGCCCACTGAGCTAATAACACACTGCTGTCTACAGACAGCAGAGCTAAGAGAGTACTGTCACACACCCTATGGGGCTTCAGGAGTCACAGGCACTCCCACCTGGGCATCACCGTAGGGCCCACACAGAGCTTGATTCTGCTGGTGCCCAAAGTGTCCAGCTGGATCCCACTTGCTTGCTCAAGTGCTCCCTCCTGCAAGAGGTTGAGCATGGCAGGCTGAGTAAATGGGGCATCCCTGTCACAAGTCCAATGAAGGGGTCAAGAAAACTCCTGCATCAGTATCCTTTCCCCCAGTTAGAATGGACTTTCCTTGAAGGCAGGGACTTTCTTGTCTTGTTTACAGGCATATCTGCAGTTCCTAGAACAATACCTCGCATATAGTAGGGGCTCAATCAATATTTGTTGAATGGATGGATGTCATAACAATTGAAAAAACTATATAAATTCCAAATAGGTGATTGGATGCCATATTTTGAACCAAGGATCTCATATAGATTATTACTTACTTTAGAAATGACTTGTGATTTGGGAAGGCACCTCCTTCTGCCCAGTCTCATTATACCTATTCCATAAAGCCTTTCTTCTCAGACAACTCTGTTTCTTCATTGAATTCCAATTGCATGCAGTTTAATGAGTAACTGCTCTTATACCACTTGTTAAACATTTGTTTTTATGTTCTCTGAAACTGAGGATAATATCCCTCTTTTTCCATCCTCTTTTTTCTATCATGCCCAGCACACCATAGGGCACATGGTAGGTGCTCATAATATTGTACCATTTGTTGATTAATTCCAGGTGGGGAAATTGGCAAGCATACAGTGTTGGAAGTGGGATTTTTTTCTGAGACAACCCAGTAATCAACTGGTGTTAAAGAATTTACTCATAAATCCTAACAAATCACTTTAACTATAAAGATAAATTTGATCCAGCAATGCCCCTTAGGCACACTTCACAGTCACTGATGAATAACTTAGGGGGCTAGAAAAAAAGAATTACAGAATGTAGACTTTGGGGTTATTGTCAAATGAACACATTAAGTTTTCCATCTGTCTTTGCCCTGGGCTATGTAAGGTAGGGTGGGGTGGTCAACCTGCAAAGATTTCTTTATGCCTTCCCCTTTCCAGATTTCTTCTTCTAAGATGTGGATGTTGCATTCTTTCTGGAACATGAAGACATTAAAATTCAAAATTATTTCTGGAGGCATCAAATTCTCCAGACTGAGCCTTGCTTCAAAAATGCAATCGTTTACCCCTTCTTCCACCAATTTCAACAGCTTCTGGGAGTCTCAAATACCAGCCGGAGACTGCTGAATCCCAGAGTATTCTAATGCAATCCAGGAAATGAGGTACTTCCTAAACTCTTCTGAGATGATTGTTGGCTTCCGAGGTACCTAGAATTGAACTCTCATATCCTACCCAGAATGTCTGCCTTTATACCTTGGGATGTAGAGGATTGTCTGCTACTACAGGGATATCCAGGGATGGTGCCTTGGTGGCATTGGTCAGCCATGTGGCTCTTCAGTGCTACAACTGATCTAAAGTAGAATACAGGCTCATTGACATGCTATTTAGAATGGTCTTTGCTTGCTCCTCATTTTATTTCAAAATGCACCCAAATCAATGATCCTCTTGGTGTTTTGTCTACAATATTCCCTGATGACTGAGTTGAGATATGGACATACTCTAAAGTCATCTGTCTCTAATTGTAACATTCCTTACAGCTGATTATAAAGAATGGACTCTGAATCCCTTCCAGCGTGCTATCCATCTTCAGTGGCAGTAACTCCTAATATTTTTGAATTGTGAAAGTTTATTTGATTTTGCAACCTTTGCTCCCTTGATTTCCTCTTAGGAAGAGAGAACTTTTGACAGCCAATTTTAATGACAATGGAAGAAACACTGGAAATTAAGAAGAGTACTAGATGAGAAGGCAGTGGACCTGAGGTCTAATTCTGGGGCTTAAGTATAATTCTTCAACTGAGTCTTTGTGATCTGGGCAGGTCACTTGTCGCTGTTTGGGACTCAGCTCCATTTGTGAAATGAAATGAAGAGGTTGGACTAGATCAGTGTTCCTAAGCCTGGCTGCACCTCATAACCATTAGGCAGAGGAAGCAGCAAAAATTAACAATACTAATTCTGGGGCCTTACTGAAGACCTACTGAATCAGAATGAATCATTGTGGTCATCTGTAATTTTTAAAGCATCAGTGGTAATTCTGATACACAAATATGGTTAAGATTAAATCAAGGTTTTTCAACATTTAATGTGCATAAAAATCACCTATTGTTATTGTTAAACTGTCTCTCCTTTACAAATCAGTAGGTCTGGGTTGGGGCTTGAGAATCTGCTCTTTGATCAAGTTCCAAGGTGATGCCCATGTTGAACTTTGAGTAGCAAGGGGCTAGATCAGTTATTCTTAACTGGAGTCAATTTTGCCTCGCAGCTAGGGTTCACACATAAAATATACTTGCTAAATCTGTCAATACTATCCCAGGGGACATTGGTAATGTCTAGAGAAAACTGGTGTGGGTGCACCTGGCATCTAGTGAGCAAAAAAACTAGCAATATTGCCAAACATCGTACAATGCACAGAGCAGCCCCCCAGCAACAAGGAATAATCTGGCCCAAAATATCAATAGTGCCAAGTTTGAGAAGTTCTGTACCAGATGATCTAATTTAAAGTCTCTTCAACTTGTTACACTGCTTTATATTATTCTGGAATATAATTATAATAAAATCATATATTTTGAGCAATGATCAATAGTCACTAAATTAGAATTTTCTTTCACAGCCAAAATTATTTGACAAAACAGAAACTTTTCTAACAAACCTTTCAAGATTTTATTATATTTTATTTCTCCATAAATAACAATTGAGCACTGAGTATAAAAGAAATATTGAGTGTCAGAGCTGAAAGGGCCTCCAGTAATCCATTTAATCCAACTCTTTCAACCCACAGATACAGAAATCGAGGCCTACAAAGGGGCAGTCTCCAGCCCAAGCTGTTTCAAGGAAATTTTCCATGTATGTGAGGCTTTTAGGGTAATTCATTGTTTATAAAATGTCAATAGTACTATCTGCTTCTAACTGGCATGCATTCTCATAGTAAACTGGATATGGAGAATCATTCTTTCCTCATTTGAAAATCACCCCAGCTGGACTTTGTTTCTATCCACATATTCAGGGTAATTTTCCAAAAATCTAAAGTTATTCACTGAATACACTCATTCTGATAGGATAAGCTTTAGAAGAATTTACTTTGACTTATAGTAATGATAACTAGTATTTATTAAGGATTTACAATGTGTCAGACATTGTTATAAATGCTTTACACGGGCTAAGTAATCCTCTCAACCCTATTTCAAAGATGAGGAGCAGAAAGGTTAAGCCACCTGTCTGAGGTCACACAACTAGCAAGTGGTGGAATCAGGACGTTAGCCCAGAGGTTTGATTCTAGGACCCAGTCTATTAACCACCAATCCAGACTGCCTCTAGGAGCTTGCTTATAGTTATGCTAAGAACTGGGAACTCTTCAAGGGTAGGGGAAGGGGCTATGACATTTGCCTTTGTAGACCCAGAGCCTAGCACACTAACTGACACATAGTTGGAGTCATTATTTGTAGGCTACATGAGTGAACTAATGAATGCTAGGATTTGGTACTCTCGGCAAAGACAATGACAGACAGGCAAATGTTTTCCTGCCTACTTCCCTTTCCACAAACATTACAATTAGTTTGCACAAGGCCTGACTGTCCACTCTCTAGTGTGAATAATTGGAATGTTTTTTCTTTCTGAGGCAAATGGTGTTCATGTTGGAGAGGTATATTGAGAACAGCCACGTCTCTGAGGAACTATTCATGTGGCTTGTGTAAAGGGACAGCATATGCGAATTCTCCAAAGCAAGGCCTTGAGTTCAGCCTGAATTCTATGCCTGGAAGGCTGCTGCCTCTGACTCTCACTGCCTTTGTTTCTCTTTCTAGGCTGGCAAACTTTCTTTTGGCAGCTGCCAAATTCAGATTGAGCAGATGAGCTTATAAGGGATGTAAGAAGGGGCCAGTCAGAATTCAGCTCAGGTGTCCCTCCCTCCCTTTATGGAGACAGGCTGGTCTTGTAGAAAGGGTATGAATTTTGAAATAGAATTAGAAATCCAACAGACCTGATGACTCATTCTAGTTGTGCTACTTCCTACCTGGATAACTTAATTTCTATGAGGCTCAATTTCCCTGTAGTGCATGGAATTTTTGGGAAGACCCAAAGTTAACTTCCCTATCACATAAAAGGCCTTCAAGAAATGTTAGTTCTCTCTCATCCAGCAGATTTAGATCTCCCGTTTGCCCTGTGCCTTGTGGAAATACAATGATTCCCCAGGCTGTAGGCCATCTATAGCTTGTCAACTCAAAGCAGTCTATTATCCTTTATTCCCTTTCCCCTTCCCTCCCAGCAGCAGAACTACGAAGTGATATCATAAGTTGACCCTGTGATGTTGAAACCAGGAAAGTCCTCAAGATTCAAGGAAGCCCAAGGAAGGCTTGGTCAGTCACCTGCTGAATCATATCATATTGAGTTTGTATAAAAAATGTGAGGGAAAGGGTTACAGTAAAAGGTTTACAGTGAGCCTAAATACCCTTAGAAGAACTTTCTGCAGACAGGCTGGTATTCTGTACGAAGGGATTTGCTGCCTCAAGGTGACTATACAGCAGGCAACTGGAAAATGGTTGAAGAGCAAAGAGAAAGTCCTCAGTAATAGAGTTCTGCAACTCAGAGATAAAATCCATCCTATGTACTCAGTCATTTTTGAGCCTGTATTGTTTCAGAGGTCAGAACAAGTCCCACCAGGAGGTAAATGCTTATTGATTACAAATACAGTAAAGGCACCCCAGCCATGATTTACTCCCTGTACATGATAGAATTTTGCCTGGTTCACAGATGCTCTTGTGTCAAGTATTTGCTATCAATAATTCTTAAAAGCCAAGATTTCTGGACTGTATGTGAATTAAATTTGTGAATACTTCTGGGATCTGGAAGAAGAGTTGTAGATTTTGGGCTGCAGTGTGAAAGTTAGGACCAGTAACTAGAAGATCAGGGTCTTCTCAACTTCACAAGGACATACCCCATCTCTACGTGGATATTTACAAGAGAAACTCTTAAGGAATATTTGACTTGTGCTTCACAGTAATGTATCAGTCCTGAGCTTTTGGCCTATATCTGCCATGAATCAGCTTTGAGACTTCAGAGAATTCACTTCTCTGGGTCTCAGTTTCCAAAGTTGTTAACGAAGGGGACTGAACTAGACGATAATCTTCTAGTGCTCAGATTTGGCAATTCTACAATAGTACCACAGACAGAACTGGATCCTGACCTTATTCTAGGAGGGCAAGCTGGGGCCTTGCCTTCTACTTTGGAATCTAACATAGGCAAAGTACCAACATATACCTTTCTCTTGTTACAGTACTATCAAGATGTGATCAACCACCTTTATGGGAAGCAATGTGGAAGAGAGAGAGGCAAAGAGCAAAGCCTATGCTCCAAGACCACACCATGTGTTTTGTATTTGCTTAGATTTACATGTCACCTAAAGCCTGTTTGTTCTATGCCAGTATTGTTTCAACTTCCATCCCTTTCACTGGTTCTATAAGTTGGCTTTAACCCAATCCTCTCTGTTTAGTCATTAAAGTTCAAATTGGTTCCTGGCTTTGTGTACAATCCCCTTCTTTCTTTGATAATGAAAGAAATCTCACTCCCTGAAATGATAATCAAAAACTTGAAAGCAGGCTAATTCTGCTTCTTTCATTGAATTCAGTTTCTTCCAATTTATCTTTTTCTGGATTTGCTCTTTAGAGCAATGTGTATCATCTTGGGCCTCAAATTCTTCTTTGATGGGGTGAGACCTCTTAGGTGTGGGAAGGCTGGGTAATCTAGTGCCCTTTGCAGATATGTTGTTAGCACTGTCACAGCCAACAACCCTGAAGTGAAAAATTGAACCAAAACTGTCCAGTCCTAATTCAGTGAAGCTCTTCAGCTAGTTAAAAGCTCTCAATGTTTGCCAAGGACCAAACGGTTCTCACCTCACCTAACCATATGAGGGAGCTGTACATGACACAATGGCAGTTTATTTTGTCCAGGGATGTGCTGATAAATGTTCAACAACTAGCTCTTTGATGTGGGGAGGGAAGCCTTGATTTGAAACATTTGCCAATTTCCATAGTTAAAAGATCTCCACCATAATTAACTTCAAACTAGTAGCATGTCACTAAATATGGAGTTAGAAAGAGATGAACACAATCAGCCCCTAGGAGCTGATGCAAGTGAACACCAACACAGCACCCATTTCATCTATACAACAGCTCATATAGCTCAAAGCTTTGAGACCTGAGGCCTCTGGGGCTAGAAAGGACTGGGGAGGAGAGAAAGAGTAATGCTTACATACTGTCCTGCCTCTCCAACCTGGTCCTTGGGAAGGAGGTATCAGACAGTAGTATAAAAGTGATAGCAGGGGCCACTGCAAGGATTTTTAAGTGCCCCACCTCAATTGCATCCCTGTAGGCTTGTCAGATGTTCATCTGGTGATGTGGAACAACAGCAGAGTTCATACCCTGCCTGAATGACAGAGAAAGCTCTTTCAGAGCCTGTATGGCTCTCTTCATATGGAAGGAAGAAAGGAACATTAAATCCGTATTTGTTCTTCAGCCAACTGTCTTTTGCCTACAAAATGTACAAGGTACAATCCTCCTCCACTTTGGGCACAATTTCCTGGACAATTCACCTTGTAAACACTGTTTCTGGCTGCCCTTTCTTTTGCCTTGGACAATACAGAGAAAGGCATTTATGGCAGGTAGAGTGCTATTGATTGGAGAATGCAGATATTTGGCATTACTGTTGGCATCTAAATGGCAAGTTCAAGAAACTAATGTTAAGGGTGCAGGAACTTTTGATTGAAACAATAGATTATGGTTGTAGCATTAGAATTGAGTGTAAAATGCCACATACTTATTAATCCCCAGGAGGAAAACTAAACCATGTCATGTTCTTCTTGGCATGTTTTATTTTTTTTTTCTCTACAATTTAGCTCAGGATAAGTTTCATTCCTGGATCATCAAAAACCCTTTAAGGAGGCCCTCCTCCTGTTTAATTATTTAGAAAGAAACTTGCAACACACTCTGATAAATATTAATACTCTTTTCTTGGTATCTAAAGAGCTCAGAAACCTGTGCTTTAACAGAACTGCCGAAAATGTAATTGTATCACAGGGACTAACTACCAAATTTATGGTTACACAATTAACATGACTCCCTTCTTTGGTTACCCCAAACATGAGTTGATCATTAATGAATATTTTGAGATTTATGCAGCTGTGTGTCTATCCAACTGATTGTTTAGTGAAGGACCCACAATTGGTGTTAGAAATTGTTTTACGTAACAGGTAACATTTATTGTATGTTTGCTATGTGCCAAGATTTGCTCTAAGAGTTCTATATGCAATATCACATATAATCCTTCCAGAAACAATCTAAAAGAAGTACTATTATGATTCCATTTTATGAATGAAGAAACTGAGGCACAGAGAAGTGAAGGCTGTTGCCTAAAGTCATGCAGCTGGTAAGTGGTATAGCCAGGATTCAAACTTTAACAGTGAAGTTCAAGAGTCCTTGCATTTAGCCACTACACTAAAGGAATCTTACCATAGGCACAAAGTTCAATTAAAAGCAAAACAAACGAAAAAACTCTCCTAGGCTTGAAATCAAGAAAGCTTAGTCTGATTCTGGCTCTGCCATTGTCTTGCGAAACTTAGGGAAATTCCCTCTATTTCTTCATGACTATATTATACAAATGTCAAGAGAATATAATTTTAAAATGTGAAAGAGCAATGGGCTTTTCAAAAGAAAGGTATTATAGGGATCTTAGGTGTTATTGTTTCTCATTGTCTTTCAAAGATCCCACAGAAAAGACTGGCTTTTGCTGGCTGTGTGTTTTGCAGTTTGACCCCCATTGTTCTCCTTTCAGTCTCTTCAGGAGAAAAATCCTTAGAAGTTAGACTTGAAAAATGTCCAGCGGAGCAGTCAACCTCTTGCTTGCTCAGGCAGGATTGCTCCCCATGACACACCCCAAGTGTTTTTGTTTAGTGTTTCCAATCTTCAGAGTATGTGCCTTCCCCTGAATATTTTGTTGGAAATTTTCTGCAAACGTTTTCTTTCTTCTGTAAGATCTATATGTTACACTGAATTGTAATCTTCTAATTCCTAGCCAGATAAAATTGTGAAACACTAAGAAATTGTTTTTTGAATACTCTACCCATGTTTGTTCTGTAGCATCATCACCATTACTACAGGGTGCTAAAATTTGTATGTACCACAAAGAAGAAAAAAGTCTTAGTTTCCAGGAAGCACTATAATTTTGGTTGTGCCAGAGGAAGGTGGAAAACCCCTAGTAGCTGGAACTGTATGTGGTTACGATTGTACAAACTAGGGGGCCATGACAGGAAATCCACACTCTGGCAAAAAGATCAATGCTAATAGGAGTCTTGGTCCAGGAAGAAAGTCACCATTATCCATCTCCTTATTTCTCTTCCCCACCTTGTCTCCTTCTCTGCTGGGAAGATTCAAGACTCCATGAATGATCTGACGTAGGGTGACCAGGTAAGTTATGACCCAAATTAGGACACTCTTTAAGGTACTCTTAACAACTAAATCAAGACAATAGGCGTAAGCTGGACTGTCTCAGGCAAACCAAGGGGGCTGAGTTCCCATTTTAGAGATAGCTACAGTTCTCCAATACTTGAGAGTGTAAATTCACATTAGAGGATTATACTCTAGGCCCACGTTTGACATCACAAGAGTGCCCCAGAGTTGCCCAGGATAGCACTGTGAAATGACAGCTTTCTGAGCACTGCAATCCACTAGGGTATCAGCTGTGGTTTTTGTGTGAATATCTGTGCAGCATCTTTTTGAATGATCGTAAAAAAAAAAGAAGAACAATTAGCACGTTAGTTAATTAGAGCCTTGTTTTAAATTCTGGTGTGAAGCGTAATTTTTTGTTAACTTGAATGAGACCCTAAGCTTACCCTAAGCTTTAATTATGGTGTTATTATTTTAAAATATTGGCTGGCCCTGCTCCAAGATACAAGAGTGTTTAAATTTAAATACTCTAGAGATAATTTAAACACATTTTAATTTAACAGTGGGTACTAATCACTCAACAGAATTCTAGATTGTTTAGTTCAAACAAATGATTAAGATGACAACAGATCCTCAATTATGTTAATCACATTTTAAAATTCTCTTGGTTAAGGAGCATGAGTACCTATAAATAGGTATGCATCTATTTATGGATGTTTCTAAACTGTCATGTCTTTGAACTGTCATGACAGTCTGCAACATACAGCTACTGGAGAGTTGCAGCTTTTCAGGGAGACTGGCCTTGTTTTGGATTCCTGCTCTGCTATAAGCCATACTAACTTCATGTCTCTTCGCAACTTACTATTTTCTCTAAGTTTTAGATTCCCATTTTTAAAATGAGATTAATGATATCTCCTGCAGAGCAAAATTTTTGAGCATTAACAAGCCAGGATATGTGAAGTGCTGGACACACAGTAGACCCCTGATAAATAGTAGCTAATTTCATTTAAATAGCCATCTTGTTTATGGCTAACAAGATGTTTATGTTATTACATCTTGTTTATGTAATAACATCTTACATAGCCAATTGTGTTTTCTTGTGTGTACCACCAAGTTTATATTTTCCAGGCATCCATATTTGACTTTGTATACATATACCTATATAGGTACATACATGCGTGTTTTGGTATTTGGCAATGTGTACCGCTGTGTGTGTCTGTGTGAGTGCAGAAGTCATGGTATGCAACTAAATCCATGCATATATTGAGTGAGGGTGCATATGAGGAACAGGTATGTTACATCTGCATAAATGTATTTCACTGCACTTTCTGCACTTCATGATCTCAAACTGTGCTGTGAAGACCACCTTAAGCATGACTCTTCCATTTCTAATAATACCTTAAATTTTTTGGCCTTGATTTCATCCTTAGGTGGCCTAGGTAGTAGAGACGGTTTCTTTCTTTTATGAATTTGTGTGTATGTATGTTTTGGAACCAACAGGTCACAATTAGCTACTTCCTTTCTCCTCCTTCCTTTTTTCCCCTTGTCCTCAAGTAACTTCTCCTCCCTCCTCTTCCCTTCATTGTCTACAATCTTACTGACTTTTCACCCTAGTAACAGTGAGGGGAAGAACATCTGAAAGGGTTGGACAGCAATCCTTGTCACTGAAACAAATTGTAATCCCATTCAATGTGAACTCAAATTGGTGCCTCTGTGTTAGACAAGCAGATTTGCATATAAGAGGAAGAACATACAGGTTAGAAAATCACCACAGCCAAATGTAGAGGTAGATCCTCACCTTTGTGATACGATTTTAGAATAACCAGGAAGGCTTCTTCAACCGAGGATTGTTATGCAGGCCTGCTGTGGCACCTGAAAGTCCACCATTAGGTCCTTTGTATGGCAGAGACTATTCCCTGTGATGCAGACACAGATGCAGTGGCCAGCTTTGGGGTACCCTTGTTACATTAAAAGTGCCAAGGCTCTGTTCCATTAATTAAACCCACATTTTCAACTACTGAAGGGTCGTGGGAACCTCTAGGAATATTCTGCTGAGGCTTGAATTTTCACTTAAGAGAGGGAAGCAGTAGGGACAAATAATTTGGTTGGCACAAACCCCACAGATTCCTTAATTTCCCCTTTCTGCTTTTCCCTGATCTATGAAGCATGAACCACATGAAGGTCCTAGGTTGCTGATGGGGTTCAGGCACAAAAATGCCCTCTCTTTCCTCGTTCCTCCTCTCCACCTTGTTACACCAGGCACTCCTCATTCCTGCTAGGAGTAAACCAGATCAGATAGACCAATGTGAAACAATTTTGGATAACCTTTCCCAGAAGTGTTAGCACTTTAAAAGAAGGGCTGGGGACAGCTTTGTGCAATCCTCCCCATGCTTAAGCAGTGCTTCCACATTCTCAAATTAACCTTATCTCTGTCCCTTACTCAAATCAGTCTCTCATTTCTTCCACAGTGAGACTCATCTATTTGTTAGAGAGGAAGAATTCTGATTAAATTAACTTGACTTAAGGTGTGGATGGCAACTGGCTTAATATATTTATTTTCCAAAATAAATGTGCATTTTGAAGGGAATCTTGTTTAAAAAAAATAATGATAATAAAACCCTGGTGGGAGGAGCCACAGCATGATGGCAGAATAGAAGGCTCCACCAATCATTGCCACTTCAAGGACACCAATTTAACAACTATCTACACAGAAAAAGCACCTTCATAAGAGCAAAAAATCAGGTGAGCACTCCTAGTACCTGGCTTTAACATATCACTGAAAGACGCACTGAAGAGATAGAAAATACAGTATTAAATTGCTGATGGTACCCTCTCCTACCCCTGGCAATGGTCTTGTGGTATGGAGAGCACCTCTCTGGGAGGGAGAGCAATGCAGTTTTGAAGCAGTTAACTCAGTGCTGTCCTGTTAGAGTAGAAAGGAAAACTGGACTAAACTCAGCTAATGCTCACCCACAGAAGGATAATTTAAACAAGACCAAGCCAGAGGGTAATCGCTGATCCCAGAGTCAGAAATTGAGTTCCTGCAAACCTCACCACTGTGGGCTAAAGTGCTCTGTGCTCTAAATAAACTTGAAAGGCATACTAAGCCATAAAGACTGCGACTCATAGGTGAGTACTAGTGCTGAACTGGGCCCAGAGGCAGTGGACTGCAGGACACAAGGTCTACTGAGAAAAAAGCTGGAGTAGCCAAGGGAGTACTGGCATCACTCCTCCCCTAACCCCAGGCTTCACAGCTTATGGTGACAAAAGAGACCCCTTTTTTCCACTTGAAAAGAGGAGAGAGGGAAGAGTAGGGAGGACTTTGTCTTACATCTTGAATACCAGCTCAGCCACAGCAGAATAGGGCACTGGTCAGAGCCATGAGACTCCCTGTTCCAGGCCCTAGCTCATGAGCAACATTTCTAGACACGCCCTGGGCTAGAAGGAAATCTGCTGCCTTGAAGGGAAGGACCAAGTCCTGGCAGCATTGATGACCTGTTAACTGATAAGCCCTTGGGCCTCAGTGAATAATCAGCAGCAATACCCAGGAACTACATCAAGAGACTTGGGTGATCCTCTTAAACTTGCTGGCTTTAGGTGAGACTCAGCACATTACTAGCTGTTGTGACTATGGGGTGCACCTCCTTCTGCTTGAGAAAAGCAAAAGGAAAAGTAAAAGGAGCTTTCTCTTGCACCTTAGGTAGCAAAACAGCCACAGGAGGGTAGAGCACCTAGCGGGCTCTTGGGGCTCCTGATTCCAGGACTTGACTCTTGGATGGGAACTATGGACCTGCTCTGGGCCAGAAGGAAGCCCACTGTCCTGAAGAGTGAATCCCAGATCAGGCAGCATTCACCAAAAGCTGAAATAAGAGCCCTTGGGCCTTCAGGGAACATCAGTAGTAGTCTGGAAGTACTTCTTGTGGCCTGTGGTGGTGGTGACTACAGGGTGAGGCTCTTCTGCCATTGGAGAGGGGAAGAAAGAGTGGCAGGGACTGTGTCTTGTGGTTTGAATGACAGCTCAGTCACACTACAACAGAACACCAGGTAGACTTCTAAGGTTATTGACTCTAGTCCTTGTCTCCCACATGGCACCTCTGGACCTACCCAGGGCATGAGATACCTCACTGACCTGAAGGGAAGGACACAAGTCTGGCAGGCTTTGACACATGGTGATTATAAAACCCCAGGGCCTTGAACGAACATAGGCAGTAGTCAGGGTGTGGTTACGGAAGACGATGGGTGAGACCCAGTGCTGTGTTGGCTTCAGATCTGTCCCAGCTCGGTCATAGCAGTGGGGGCAACAGGGGAGCTTGTGTCACTCTACTCCAGCTTTAGGGGTTCAGAACAGAGAGAGATACCCCGTATGTTTGGGAGAAAAAAAGAAAGAGAGTAAGAGTTCTGCTTGGTAATCCAGAGAATTCTCCTGGATCTTACCCAAGATCATCAACATGGTTTATGGGTCTGCAAAAACCACCATGTTACTGGGCTTAGGGCTCTTCCCAAAGCAGATACAGCTTAGGTCACAACACCCAAGACCTTTTAAATATCTGGAAAGCCCTCCCTAGAAGAACAGGTACAAACATGACCAGACAGTGAAGAATATAATAAATATCTAACTCTTCAATGCCCAGACACTGAAGAACACCTAATAGCATCAACACCATCCAGGACAGCATGACTTCACCAAATGAACTAAATTAGGCACCAGGGGCTAATCCTTGAGAAATTGAGATATGTGACGTTTTAGACAGAAAATTCAGAAAAGCTATGTTGAGGAAACTCAAATTCAAAATAACACAGAGAAGGAAATTAGATTTCTATCTAATAATTTTAACAAAGAGATTGAAATAATTAAAAAGAAACAAGTAGAAATTCTGGGGCAGAAAAATTAATTGGCATACTGAAGAATGCATCAGAGTCCTTTAATGACATAATTGATCAAGCAAAAGAAATTATTAGTGAGCATGACCATGGGCTACTGTGGTCTCATGACCACAATATGCAGTCATAAGAGACAACAGAAAAAATCATTTAAAAAATAGAAATAATTTTAAAAAGAATTAAAAAAGTGAAATATGCTTACAGGATCTAAAAATAGCCTCAAAAGGGAAATTATGAGTTATTGACCTTAAAGAGGAGATAGAAAAAGAAATATGGGTAGAAAGTTTATTCAAATGGATAATAACAGAACTTCCCAAACCTAGAGAAAGATATGAATATCCAAGTGCAAGAAGATTATAGAAACAAGTAGATTTACACACAGAACATTGCCTCAAGACAGTTAATAATGAAACTCACAAAGGTCAAGAATAAACAAAGGATCCTAAAAGCAGCAAGAAAGGAGGGCGGAACAAGATGGCCAAATAGGAACAGCTCCAGTCTCCAACTCCCGGCGCGAGCGACACAGAAGACCGGTGATTTCTGCATTTTCAACTGAGGTACTGGG
>NW_012116533.1:916611-918759 GCF_000951035.1 Colobus angolensis palliatus | reverse complement strand
AAAAAAATAAAAAAGAAAAAACTAAAAAAAAAATAAAAAAATAAAAAATAATAATAAAAAAAAAAGCAGCAAGAAAATAGAAACAAATAACATGTGATGGACTTCCAATATGTCTGGCAACAGAGTTTTTAGTGGAAATTTTACAGGCCAGGAGAGAGTGACATGACATATTTAAAATGCTGAAAGAAATAAATTCTTTTACCCCAGAATAGTAAATCCAGCAAAATATCCTTCAAACATGAAGAAGACATAAAGATTTTCCCACACCAACAAAAGCTGAAACATTCCATCAACACTAGACCTGTCCTACAAGAAATGTGAGAGGGAGTACTTCATTCAGGAAGAAAAGAAAATTCTTGAGCAATAAGTAATCACCTGCAGATGCAAAACTCACTGGTAATAATAAGTACACAGAAAAACACAGAATAAGATAACACTGTAACAGTGGTGTGTAAACTATTCTTATTCTAAGTAGAAAGACTAAACAGTGAACCAATGAAAAACAATAATAACAACAACAACAACTTTTCAAGACATAGAGAGTACAATAAGATGTAAATAGAAACAACAAAAAGTTAACAAAAGGGGTATGAATGCAAGGTGTAGAGTCTTTATTAGTTTTCTCTTTGTTTGTTTGTTTAGTGTTGCTATAAGTGTAAAATAATGAGTTATAAGGTATAACTGCAAGCCTCATGGTCACCTCAAACTGAAAACACATAGAATGGATATACAAAATATGAAAATCAAGAATCTAAATTGTGACACCACAGAAAATCACCTTCATTGAAGGAAGACAGGAAGGAAAGAAAGGAGGAGGAGAAGACCACAATACAATCAAAAAACCAATATCAAAATGGCATGAGTAAGTCCTTACTTATCATCAACAATAATATTGAATGTAAATGGACTAAACTCTAATCAAAAGCCAGAGAGTGGCTGAATGGATTGTAAAAACAAGACCCAATGAGTTGTTGTCTACAAGAAATATGCTTAACATATAAAGACACACACAGACTGAATATTAAGGGATGGAAAAAGATATTCCATGCCAATGGAAACCAAAAAAGAGCAGGAGTGTCAGACAAAATACTTATATCAGACAAAATAGATTTTGAGGCAAAAACTTTAAGAAGAGACAAAGAAGGTCACTATATATAAAGGGGTCAATCCAGAAAGAGAATATAACAATTTAAAGTATACTTAAAGATATATAAAGCAAATGTTATTAGAGCTAAAGAGAGAGATAGACCCCAATACAATAATAGATGGAGACATCAACACTCCACCATAAGCATCGGACAGATTGTCCAGAGAGAAAATCAACAAAGAAACATTGGACTTAATCTGCACTATAGAACAAAGGAATCTAATAGATATTTACAGAACATTTCATCCAAAAGCTAGGGAACACACATTCTTTTCCTCAGCACATGCATCATTCTCAAGGATAGACCATAAGTTAGCTAACAAAGTAAGTCTTAAAGCATTCAAAAAATTGAAATAATATCAAGCATCTTCTCTGACCACAAGGGAATAAAACTCGAAATTGATAAGAAGAGGAATTTTGTAAACTATATAAATGCATAGAAATTAAACAATATGTTCCTGAATGACCAGTGTGTCAGTGAAGAAATTAAGAAGGAAATTGAAAAATTGAAACTAATGATAATGGAAACACAACATACCAAAACCTAGTATAGCAAAAGCAATACTAAGAGGGAAGTTTATAGGTGTAAGTACCTAGATCAAAAAAAAAAGAGAAAAAACTTCAAGTAAATCATCTAATGATGGACCTTGAAGAACTAGAAAAGCAAGAGCAAGTCAAGCCCAAAATTAGTAGAAGAAAAGAAATAATAAAGATCAGAGCAGCAATAAATGAAGTTGAAATGAAGAAAATAATATAAAACATCAATGAAAAAAAGTTGGTTTTTCTTTAAGTTAAGCAAAATTGAAAAACCTTTAGCCAGAATTAGAAGAGAGAAGCTACAAATACATAAAATTAGAAATGAAAAAGGAGACATTACAACTGACCACAGAATTCAAAGGGATTATTAGAGACCACTATGAGCAACTACATATCAATAAATTGGAAAACCTAGAAGAAATGGACAAATTCCTAGACACATACAAGTTATCAAGATTGAACCA
>NW_012116533.1:863157-915246 GCF_000951035.1 Colobus angolensis palliatus | reverse complement strand
AAACCTGCACGTTGTGCACATGTACCCTAGAACTTAAAGTATAATAAAAAAAGAAGAATTAATACCAATTATACTCAAACTCCTTCAAAAAATAGAGGAGGAGAGAATACTTCCAAACTCATTCTATGAGGCCAGTATTAACCTGATAACAAAACCAGACAAAGACACGCTAAAAAAAGAAAATTACAAGCCAGTATCTCTGGTCAACATTGATGCCAAAAGTTTCAAAAAAATACTAACAGGTCAAATTTAACAACACATCATAAAGATCACTCACCATGAGCAAATGGGATTTACCCCTGGGATTCAAGGATGGTTCAATGTATGCAAATCAATCAATGTGATATATCATGTCAACAGAATTAAAGATAAAACCTATATGATCATTTCAATGGATGCTGAAAAAGCATTTGATAAAATTCAACATCCCTTTATGATAAAAACATTCAAAATCCTGAATATACAAGGAACATTCCTAAATGAAATAAAAACATATACAATGGACCCACAGTTGATATCATACTGAATGCAGAAATACTGAAAGCCTTTCCTCTAAGATATGGAACATAACAAGGATGCCACTTTCATTGCTGTTATTAAACATAATACTGGAAGTCTTAGAGCAATCAGATAAGAGAAAGTATAAAGGACATTCAAATGAAAATGGAAGAAGGAAAATTATCCCCATTTGCACATGATATGATCTTATATTTTGAAAAACCTGAAGACTCCACTAAAATAATATTAGAACTGATAAATTATGTATAGTTGCAGGATACAAAATAAGTATACAAAAACCAGGAGCATGTACATATGCTAACAGTGAACAATGTGAAAAAGAAATTTTAAAAGTAGTCCAATTTATATTAGCAACACATAGAATTAAATACCTAGGAATTAATTTAACCAAAGAAAGGAAAGATCTCTATAATGAAAACTATAAAACACTGATGAAAGACATTGAAGAGGACACCAATAAATGAAAAGGGATTCCAGGTTCATGGATTGGAATAATAAATATTGTTAAAATGCTTGTACTACCCAAAGCAACTTACATATTCAACAAAATCTCTACCACAACACCACTGATATTCTTCACAAAAATTGGAAAAAAATTCTAAAATTTTTATGAACCATAAAAGACCCAGAATAGCCAAAGCTACCCTAAGTAAAAATAACAAAACTGGAGAAATCATATTATCTGACTTCAAGTTACACTACAGAGCTATAGTAACCAAAACAGCATGGTGCTAGCATAAAAACAGACACATACTCTAATGGAACAGAATAGAGAACCTAGAAACAAATTCACACACAGTGAACTCGTTTTTGGCAAAGGTGCTGAGAAGAGTCTTTTCAGTAAATCATGGCAGGAAAACCGGATATCCATACACAGAAGCATGAACCTATAACCCTATCTCTCACCATATACAAAAATAAATCAAAATGGATTAAAGACTTAAATCTAAGGCCGCAAACTAGAAAATGACCACAAGAAAACATTGGGGCAAATCTCTAGGACATTGGTCTGGGCAGAAGTTTCTTGAGTAATGCCCCAAAGTGCAGGTGACCAAAGCAAAAATAGACAAATGGGATCACATCAAGTTAAAAACCCTCTGCATAGTGAAAGAAACAATCAACAAAGTGAAGTGACAATCCATAGAGTGGTAGAAAATATTTGCAAACTACCCATCTGGCAAAGGATAAGTAATCAGATTGCATAAGGAGGTCAAACATCTCTATAGGAAAAAAAAAAATAGTCTAATTTTAAACTGGGCAAAATATTTGAATAGACATTTCTCAAAAGAAGACATGCAAATGGCTGACAAGCATATGAAAATGTGTTCAACATCACTGATCATCAGAGAAATGAAAATCAAAACTACAACGAGATATTACCTCATCCCAGTTAAAATGGCTTATATCCAGAAGATAGGCAATAACAAATGCTGGTGAGGATGTGGAGAAAAGGGAACTCTCGTATACTGTAGGTGGGAATGTAAATTATTGTAGCCACTATGGAGAACAGTTTTGACTTTCCTCAAAAATACTGAAAACAGAGCTACCATATGATCCAGCAATCCCACTGCTGGGTATATACCCAAAAGAAGGGAAATCAGTTTATCAAAGAGATATCTACACTCTCATTTTTGTTGCAGTGGTGTTCCCAATAGCTAAGATTTTGAAACAATGCAAGAGTCCATTAACATAAATGGGTAAAGAAAATGTGCTAAATATATGAAACAGAGTACTATTCAGCCATAAAAAGAATGAGATCCTGTCATTTACAAGAACGTGGAAGGAACTGGAGATTGTTTTGTTAAGTGAAATATGCCAGGCACAGAAAGAAAAACACCCCATATTCTCACTTATTTGTGGGTTCTAAAAATCAAAACAATTGAACTCAAGGACATAGAGAGTAGAATGATGGTTACCAGAAGCTGGGAAAGGTAGCAAAGTGATGTCTAGGATGTGGAGATGGTTAATGGGTAAAAAAACACTAGTTACAAAGAATGAATAAGACCTGCTATTCAATAGCGCAACAGGGCGACTATAGTCAATCATAACTTATTTGCACATTTTAAAATAACTAAAAGAGTGTAATTGGATTGTTTGTAATACAAAGGATAAATGCTTGAGGGGATGGATACCCCATTCTCCATGATGTGATAATTTCACATTGCATGCCTGATCAAAATATCTCATATACCCCATAATATATATATGTATGTGTGTGTGTGTATATATATGTATGTATATATATATATGTAGCCACAAAAATTAAAAATAAAATTTTAAAAATATATAACCCTCAAATGATAAAATTTTAGCAGAAACTTGAGGTCCATAGGGCCTTTTAGGTCTCTCAAAGTACAGCATATAGGTAAGTGATGTTGTCTTCTAAACGATCATAATGCTAAAATTCACCCAGTTCTTCTGGTATGCCCTTTGTTTTTCAGCAAGCCTCATTACCATAGTTAATGGTGCAAGATGGCATAGGCTTTTCCTGAACAGAAAGATCTTCTAAGTTCCATAGAAGTGTATGGATCACGCTGGAGGCATGCTTGAGTGGGATGGCAGGAAATCACCCCCATTCTATCCACAGCAACCAAGCTGAACTCTGAAACTGCCATAGTAGAATTCTAACTTAAGCCCCACAGACCCCCATGTGATCGTTGAAGCCATTTCCACAAATGATAAGAACTTCTGCCCCTTCTCTTTCTTCCTCTTTTCCTCCTACTTCTACTTCAGAAAGGTGCTAAGGAACTATTTCCATATGGTGATCTACAATGACAGCCATATCACCACAGGATATGGCTTCTGAGAGATGACTCTAAGGTGGAAGACTCTGAGGAGCATGTATTCATATGAATGAATTGTGTACCTGGGTGAATACACTGATCCAAAATGTGAGAGGTTATTCTTAGTACATCATAGTATACAATACTAACAGTAGTTAGCATTTATTGAGCACTTATTATGTGCTTGGCACTGTATTATGCACTTTGCAGGCACTTTACTTTCCACTCTTTGGAAGTATTGCTGGATTATGATTAAAAAACAGAGAGCCGAGATTCACATTCTAGTGCTACCACCTACAAGCTGTTTGACTTTGGGTAAGTTACTTAACATCTTTTCGCTTAGGGAGTCCTATAAGCTGAATATAATAATAGTACCTGTCCCACAGGTTGGTGGAGACAATCCATTTAAAGGGCTAAAACAATGCCTGAATCCAAGTAATTCGTTAATAAATGTTATCCGTTGTTCACGATTCTGTCACTACTCTGTGAGGTAGATACTGTTACTACCTTCATTTTGAAGATTATGAAACTGAGTTTCAGAGAAGTTAATTGATTTGACCAAGATCAAACAGATAGTAAGTGGTAGAACTAATGCTCAAACTCAGGTCCATGTGACTCCAGTACTCTCATTGAACTAATTTGCTACTCTCTATTTAAAGTATATGACAGAGAAAAGAAATAGTAATTAATACATGAACCCTAGCCACACTTACTACTGTTAGGTGTAACATCACTTGTTATTGTCAGGTTTAATGTCTTAGTAATTTTTACAATACTATTCTACCTTCATTGAGGTCATTAGTAAATATCAGTAAATGTTACTACACTCTAATTTATACATATGCATTTAATTTTGCATTTTGTATTTCATAATAGAGGTCTAGGGTTTGCCAACTTTTATACCCTAATACCTGTAACTGAAAGCTAGGATTTTTCTTATGCTACTAAATTAATACATCATACAATAGCATTATGTCTACAATTCTGAGTCTTGGGTTTACAAACTATTCCTTTAGCAGCAGACATTATTCTCTGCTTAATTTGTGATGGAAACAAATTATATCTGCCAATGTAAAGAAAGGGTAAATGTACCTTAGTAGGGGTTAGATAGTGAGGACTAAATACATGATCAGGAAGCGAAGAATAGCTGTAGGTGTTCTATGTCCAGGCTGAGCCAAAAATAATGTGTCAGTTGGCCAATCAATCTTAGAATGCTGGAGGATTGATAGAATTCTAGAAGCTGTTTAAATGATGGGAAAGATCATTTGGCTGCCTGAAAAAAAGCATTCCAGGCAGAATATACTGTTTTGGAAAAAGTTCAGAAGTCAAAGTGTGATGTGCCTGCAAGGAATCTAAAGCAGGTGTGTCTTCACGCATGAGGTGTAACCATAAAGTGATTAATATGACTTCTTTTGATATAAACGTATCAGAACTTTATATCCCAATAAGTGTTCTCTTAGAAACAGACTTAGATTCCTAATATTCACTTTTGAAACATAGCTTTGAAAATTCTCTCTGGCCTAGCCTTCAGACACAAATGTGAAAACCACGTGCATTAATTTGACAGAAAGTGGAAAGAACTAGCTGGGATGTAGGAGAGGCCTGAAGCCTGGAATAAGACTCACAGCTTCTTTGCTACCACCTCTGAGGATTGCCTGGGAAGCTACAGAGGTTCTCTCTATAACAATAAGGTAAATGAAGCCATCTTACTTGTTTAAAAGTGGTGAGACTTACAGGGCCCTGGGATCTCCCAGGTCTAACTCCCTCTTTTCCATGTTTAACTTGAGTTGTTGGTGAACCATCCTACCAGAGTTAGTTTGCATATGGAGAAATAAATGGAGTTAGCTAAAAAGGATTTATGCTTTCTATCATTAATGAAATGGACTCCATATGACCAGATGAATTCAATCTAGGTCTTAATGGATACACAGGAAAACCAAGAGACCTGTCAGAGGGGGTATGATACAAAACTGAATAGATAGATGTTCTTGGGTGGTCCAATATGTCTGAGGCAAATTGGGTCAGAATCGCTATCTTGGAAGGCCATTCAAATAGCTTGGTAAGGTATATGGGATCTGTTCTATCAGAAGTCTCAGAGAGATTAACAGGTATAAAAAAAACAACTGTAATTCAGATTTAACAATAAAAAAGTATATGGGAAAATTACGCATAGTCTGGGATGGATCATGGGTAAGGGATCGGGGGTACTCAAATGACATAGAACAGAATCCAGGATGCTGGGGCTTGTGAATTTATACTTTGTGAGCATAAACAATGTTGCTACAGAAACTTAAAGTTAAAAGGATAAAAAAAGATGAGTTAGGGATGCCAATGACTCAGATGTTAATGTTAGTTAAAAATTAAGGAGGAAGAATGACATATATTCATTAAGGACTCTTAATAAATATGCTAAGTTCTTCAAATATATTGCTTCAAAATAAGCCTATGAGTTAGAGGTTATTGTATCCATTTTAATGATGGAGAAACCAAAGATCAGAGGGGTAAAGTAAATTGCCCAAAGATACAGAGTGGTAATTGGCAAACCCAGGTTTGAAGATAGAACTCACGGACTCCAAAGTTCATGCTCTTCTTTAGTATGTTTAGTGACTCTTTAAGGATGAGTGCATTTGGGTGTGCACACAGAGAAGAAAGAGCTAGAAGAAAATGGTATTTAAAACGTTAACACTCTGAATAATTAAGACTTAAGAATGTGAGCAGCAATGAGATCCCAGGTTGGTGCCGCTAATGACAGGGAACATAGGGGGAAGAATTAAGTAATATTTTGAACAATGATCGTAAACTTGTGACTGGTTGGTCAGATCCAGCTGGCACACATTTTGTTTGGCCTGTACAGTATTTTTTAAAATATCAAGTTAATTGCCAGTATTTAAAAAGAGAATTTTTCACATAAAAAGTCTGGTTTCAGCTTCTCCCCCTACCAAAATACAATATGGCAACATGGGACCTGCAATCTTGTATGGCAAATTCAGCTGAAGCCAAGTTGCTCCATACATTGGGTATTTGCTTTCCAGTTTCCCAGAGTCTCCAGTACATCCTACACTTGGGCAGCTTCACTCATCAGGTTACCTGACTAGCCCCTGTAAACATTGTCATTTATGACTGATAGTTTAGATGATTACAGTGAATGACTTTTTGTTTTCCTTGAAGAAGATGCTATCTTCCTGGGGAGATGGCAGAGAAAATAAGGAAAGACATTTTTCATAAGGTAACTCAAAGTGCTGAAATGTCTAGTGGTTCATTTGAGTGATATTTGAAAGGAATTGGAGCCATTGTGATGTCAGCCATGAGCCTAGCTGAAGGTTGGTGTGTTCTTTGATTGTTCAGTCGTTTGGGTGCTGGAGTGGGGGGTACTGTATTTTTTTCTTGTTTATTCATAATTGAGGGTTAAATTGTAACCAGCTTTTAGTTACTAAGTAGAGAAGACAGTGAAGACATCCAGTGTCTGAAGTAAGGTAAACCTCAAGGTACCAACAGTAGGGCCTGTCATCCACTTCAAAGAATCTGTTGTAGTTAGAGGTGTTACTGTGTCCTCAAAGGGAGTAAGTAGCCTAGCAGTAATAAAAGTATTAGGAGGAAGATTGCAAAACTATGTTAGGTGTTGGGAGGTAATGTGGAAAATAAAGCAGTGATCCAGCAGGAAGCTTGTTTATTTTTTTTTTTAAAGTGAATTTACTGAGGAACTTGTATCTAGAACTATTGCAACTCAATAATAAAAAGAAAAATAACCCAATTTAAAAATAGATCAATAATTTGAATAGACATTTCTCCAAAGAAGATACTCAAATAGCTAATAAACACATAGAAAGACACTCAACATTGTCAGTCATCAGGGAAATACTAACCAAAACCAGAATGAGATACCACTTCACACTCAAAACTATAGGATGGCTATAATTAAAAAAGGGAATATCCAGTGTTGCTCAGGATATGGAGAAATTGGAATTTTCATTCATTGCTGATGGGAATGTATAATGATGTAGCAGGCTGGAGAACAGTCTGCCATATACAACTACTATATGACCCAGCAATTTCATTCCTAGGTATACTTAAGAAAAATGAAAACACATGTCCATATAAAAATGCATACCTGAATATTTATAGCAGCATTATTCATACTAGCCAAACAGTGAAAACGATGCCAGTGTCTATCAACAGACAAACAGATAAACAAAATGTGGTATATCCATACAATGGAATATCATTCAGCCATAAAAAGGAATGAAGTACTGATACATGCTACAACACAGATGATCCTTGAAAATTTTATTCTAGGTAAAAGAAGCCAGACAAAAACATGCTGTATGGATTTATGTATATTGAATGCCCAGAATAGGCAAATCTGTAGTGACAGAAAGTACATTAGTGGTTGCCCAAGGATTAGGTGAAGAGTTTGGAGGGAGTTGAATGATTGTGATGTCAGCCATCAGCCTAGCTGAAAGTTGGCATGTTCTTTGATCAGTCATTTGGGTACTGGAGTGAGGGTTACTGTATTTTTTTCTTGTTTGTTTGTAATTTAGGGTTAAATTGTAAACAGCTTTTAGTTACTGGGAATGGGGAGTGACTATTAATAGATATGGGATTTCATTTGGATGTGATTAGAATATGCTAAAATTAAATAGGTTGATGATTGCACATCTCTGTGAATATATGAAAAGCCATTGAAATCTACATGTTAAATGAGTGAATTGCATAGTATGTAAATTATATCTCCAAAAAGCTACTAAAATAAATTTATAAAAGATATAACTGTCTGCATTGTGTTGTTGGTCAAACTTGAAAAATGAGAGAAAAATTCAAGAGATTTTTGTTTTTTGTTGGATTTTCCACTCTTTCTTAACTCCTGTAAAGGCGCTTAGGTCACTGTCCCACAGAAATTTAGTTTAAGTCTTTAAGTTAATGGAGAAGGCTGAAGATAATTCCTCATCATGAAGATTCTATTGAAATTGTGGGTGTTTGAAAATTTCTGTGGCTTCAGTGTTCATTTGCATATTTGTATATTTACCTACTATAGTTCTTTCTCCTCAATGTATCTGGTCTCTTTCTGAGTGTGGTCGAAGAATAACATCATTGAATATGAAAATAAATAAGCAAGCTAACTAACTGACTAACTAAAAAACCCAAAACACCACATAGAATTCTAAAACTCTAGCATTGGAAAAAACCTTCTAATGGAGGGATATATTCTACACAGATTCAGACAGGTAGTATCTATAATGAAAGCAATTTCATAATTTCTTTTGATATGTTGTCCAGGCAATCTCCTTTCCCCATCTGGCAGTTTCTTCTATTATGAAACCTAAATACAGTACTGAGAAAACTCAGAGAGTATCTGAAAGAAGAACTCTGGGCCTTTAGGACAAGACTTGAATCAAAAAAGGAAGTGGGATAGAGAAAAGCATGGCTATCTTTTGGGAGTGGGAAGGATTATTTATTACAGTAGACCTTATAAACAGCTCTAAACAAGCAAACAGCATTTCAGCTCTAAGAACACAAATAAATTACTCTTGCTATGATAAAAAGTTGTTCTATTGATGTGGAAAAAGTTACTTTAAAGTGGAAACTCCCAGGCAATTCTTGTTTTTATCTAAGACTTCCTTTTCTCAATTTAAAACTCAATGATTTCCTTCTGTGGTCTTATCAATGGGCTAGAAGTCTGATAAGATTGTTTCTTTCCTGCACTTGGAACTCTGCCATCTCACTTGGAAGGAGTAACAGACTTGCCTTTCTAGCCTGGCTCAGAGCTCAGTGAAACAAAAGGCACATGAGATGTGAGAACGCAGAATGCAGAGGCAGGCCAATGTAACTAGCCCAGGGTGTGCTGCAGTAGACTTTGACTGGAGTCCTTTATCTCTATGTGAATGTTTATCATCTTGCAAATCACGTTGCTTTGCCCAGTTAGACTGCAATTTGAAGAAGGAGCATAATTTGAGTCTTAGTATATTTGTGCTTCTATAGTAAAATACTGTAGACTGGGTAATTTATAAGGAACAGACGTTTATTTCTCACACTTTTGGAGGCTGGGAGTCCAAGATCAATGTGGCAGATTTGGTGTCTGTTGAGAGTCTGTGCTCTGCTTCCAAGATGAAAAATTGTTGTTAGATTATCTGAAGAGTAGTAATGTTGTGTTGTCATACAGTGGAAGGTATGGGTGGGAATAATAGGGGCAAACTCCCTTTGTCAAGCTCTCTTTTAAGGGCACCTACTCCCATTCATGAAGGTGGACCCCTCATGACTCAATCACCTCCTAAAGGCCACACCTCTTAGTACTGCCACAGTGGGGATTAACTTTCAACATATGAATTTTGGAGGACATTCAAAGTCTAGCTTTCTGCACCTGACCCCCAAAATCCATGTCCTTCTCACATACAAAACACATTCATTCCATCATAACAGCCCCCAAAATCATAACTTGCTCCAGCATCAATTAAAAATCTAAAGTCCAAAGTCTCATATGAATCAGATATAGGTGAGGCTCAAAGGTGAGTTACATCCTGAAGTAAATTTCCCCTCCAGCTGTGTGCCTGTGAATTTAAACAAATTATGTGCTTCCAAATTAAAATGGTGGGACAGGTGTAGGACAGAAATTCCCATTCCAAAAGGGAGAAATAACCAAGAAGTGGGTAACAAGTGCCACATAACTAAAAAAGCCAACAAAGCAAACAAAGTTAAATTGTGATGCTTGAGGATAGTCTTCGACTACATGTCCTGCCTTCTAGATACACCAGGGAAGGGTTTGGGTTATAAAGCCTCAAGAGGGCTTCATCTTCACAGCTTTGCTGAGCACAACTCACACAGCAGTTCTCACAGCATACTCCAACTCATGTTGGAGTCCAGTGCTTGCAGCTTTCCCAGGCTTGAGTTGCGTGTCAGTACCTCTACAATTCTGGGGTCTCTGTGATGTCCCCACCACCATAGATTCACTAAGAATAGCCCTAGTAGGGGTTCTCTGCAATGGCCTTCCCTCTATGTTTCCACTAGGCATTGTGCTAGTGATAACTCTCTGGTGGCCTCCACCCCATGGCTCTGCTGGGCATTTCCCTAGTGGGGGCTCTCTGTGACATCCTTTGAAATCTAGGTGGAAGCAACCATCCCTCCACAGCTCATGCACTCTGTGTGTCTGCAGAGTTAGCACCATGTGGACTCTATTAATGCTTACTGCTTGTGTCCTCCAGAGCAGTGGCTCAAACCCAAGTGGTGGGCCTACTTGAGCCACAGCTGGGATAACCAAGGAGTACTGTATCAGAATTCAGGGAGCAGAGACTTGAGGTGACCCTGGGGAGCAGAGACTTAAGGCAGTCTTGAGCAGAGAGACTTGAGGTTCCATGGACATTTCAGATCTCTTCCTTGAAACCATTCTGCCCTCAAGGCCCTAGCATTCTGGGCTTGTAATGAGAGTAGCAACCCCAAAGATCTCCAAAATGTCTTTGGGGTCATTCTTCCATTGTCTAGATGAATAGCTTCTGTCTTCCTTCTATCCATACTTATCTCATTACCAAAAGGTTGCTTGGTGGTGACTCCTTTGGTTTTCTCTCCTAAGCATGCTTTTTAGTTCTTTATAGAGCAAGTGTGAAAATTTTCCAAATCTTTATAATCTGTTCCCATTTGAACTACAAATTCTATCTTTAAATCATATCTCTCTTCTTGCATTTAACTATAATCGGTTAAGAGAAGTTATGTAGCACCCTTAACACTTTGGTGCTTGGAGATTTCTTTTGACAAATATCCTAGCTCATCACGCCACACTGTTTGACCTTTCAAATGTTCTAGGGTGTAGAACTCAATTCAAACAAGTCCACTGTCACTTTAAAACAGGGATAGCCTTTTCTCCACTTTTCAATACCTTGTTCCTCATTTCCATCTGATAACTCAACAGAATGTCCTTTACTGTGCATATATCTACCAAAATTCTGTTTATGAGTATTTAGACAGACTTTCTCTACAGTTTTCCTCTTCTTTTGAGCCTTCACTAGAATTGCCCTTTGTGTTCTGTTCAAAGTAATCGAGACCTTTTCTAGCCTGTGTTTCAAGACTGTTACAGTCTCTACCCATTACCCAGTTCCAAAGCTGCTTCCACGTTTTCAGGTACTTGTTATAGCAACACTTCCAATTCTCTGGTACCATTTTCTGTCTTAGCCTATTTGTGCTGCTATAATATTAATAAAATGTTTGAAACTAGATAATTTCTAAGCAACAGAAATGTATTTCTCACTTTTAGAGATTGGAAAGTCCAAGATCAATGCACTGGCAAGTTTGGTTTCTGGTGAGGGCCCAGTCTTCACTTCTAAGGTGGTGCCTTGTTGCTATATTCTCCAGAGGGGAGGAATGCTGTGTTCTCACATAGTAAAAAGCAGAAGGGCAAAAAAAAAAAAAAGATTAATTCTCTCTGTCAAGCTTTTTATTAAGAATACCTCATCCCATTCACGAGGGCAGAGTGTTCATGATTCAATCACCTCCCAACGGTCTCACCTCTCAACGCTATTACATTGGGGATTAAATTTCAGCACAAATTCTGGAGGGTACAAAAACATTTAAACCATAGCACCCACGTTTCTCCAATGTTAATGTGCACTGGAATTACCCATGGACCTTTATAAAATGAAGAGAATGCTATGTCCTCACATGGCAGAAGAGCAAGAGGACCTATGTTAGTTTCTTTCAGCCCTTTTAATAGGCACATTTAATAACCCATTAATGAGGGCTCTGCTGTCATGACTTTATCACTTCCCAAAAGGCCTATCTCTTACTATCACGACAATGAGGATTAAGTTTCAACACATGAATTTTGGGGGACAACTTAGACCATAGCAGTTTGGAAGTAACAATGGGTTACTGTCTTTTCTGTTATTGGCATCTTCATTACTATACCTCCAGAAAAGTTATTTAACTAAGCAAATGTCATGGCATGAGATTGCCATTGTATGGAGATTTTGAAGGAAAAGGCTCTTGAGAATTTGAACAATTGGGAGTGAAAGTACAACTTGCTTCCAGTGGCTCTGTTTTCCCCTTTTGCCAACCAACTTAAGAAAATTACAGGGCAACCTTTCAGTTTTGGCAAATATCCCTGGTGACCTGATGATGCTATTGAGAGGTGAAGCCAGCTGAGCTTCTGGTTCAGATGGGGACTTGGAGAATTTTGTGTCTAGCTAAAGGATTGTAAATGAACCCATCAGCACTCTGTAAAATGGACCAATCAGCACTCTGTAAAGTAGACCAATCAGTCCTCTGTAAAATGGACCAATCAGCAGGATGTGGGCAAAACCAAATAAGGGAATAAAAGCTGGCCACCCAAGCCAGCAGCAGCAACCCTCTCGGGTCCCCTTGCATGCTGTGGAAGCTTTGTTCTTTCCCTCTTCACAATAAATCTTGCTGTTGCTCACTCTTTGGGTCCACACTACCTTTATGAGCTGTAACACTCACTGTGAGGGTCTGTGGCTTCATTCCTGAAGTCAGCGAGACCACAAACCCACCAGGAGGAACAAACAACTCCAGATGTGCCACCTTTAAGAGCTGTAACACTCACTGTGAAGGTCTGTGGCTTCAATCCTGAAGTCAGTGAGACCACGAACCTACCAGAAGGAAGAAACTCCAGACACATCTGAACATCTGAAGGAACAGACTCCAGACACGCCATCTTTAAGAGCCGTAACACTCACCGCAAGAGTCTGTGGCTTCATTCTTGAAGTCAGTGAGACCAAGTATCCACCGGAAGGAATAATTTCTGGACACATTTTGGCCACTGCAAAGGTACTATTGCCTATTGCCAAGCAGTGAGTACCATTGGAGCCCTTTCACTTGCTATTCTGTTCTATTTTTCCTTAGAATTCAGGGTCTAAATACCAGGCACCTGTCAGCCAG
Source organism: Colobus angolensis palliatus (assembly GCF_000951035.1). Lineage (NCBI taxonomy): Eukaryota > Metazoa > Chordata > Mammalia > Primates > Cercopithecidae > Colobus > Colobus angolensis. The sequence goes on along the minus strand of NW_012116533.1, from coordinate 902,068 downwards.
TTAAAAGTGACTAGTGCGGCCTCCGTACTAAAGACACAGGTGTCAGGCTTTCTGGGAAAGGGCTCTCTAACAACCCCCAACTCTTCAGAGTTGGGAGTGTTGGTTTGCCTGGAGCCAGCTTCCACTTTTCTTTTTTTTAGTTTTCTTTTTTTTTTTTTTTTTTTTTTTTTTTTTTTTTATTATTATACTTTAAGTTCTAGGGTACATGTGCATAACGTGCAGGTTTGTTACATATGTATACTTGTGCCATGTTGGTGTGCTGCACCCATCAACTCGTCAGCACCCATCAATTCCTCATTTATATCAGGTATAACTCCCCAATGCAATCCCTCGCCCCTCCCCCCTCCCCATCATAGGCCCCAGTGTGTGATGTTCCCCTTCCCGAGTCCAAGTGATCTCATTGTTCAGTTCCCACCTATGAGTGAGAACATGCGGTGTTTGGTTTTCTCTTCTTGTGATAGTTTGCTAAGAATGATGGTTTCCAGCTGCATCCATGTCCCTACAAAGGACGCAAACTCATCCTTTTTTATGGCTGCATAGTATTCCATGGTGTATATGTGCCACATTTTCTTAATCCAGTCTGTCACAGATGGACATTTGGGCACTTTTCTTATACTTCTGGGATGAGCCAAAGGTTGACAGAAAGGAAAGCCATTCAGCTCCAGGGTCCTGATCACAAATTGGTTGACCCTGCGGCCATGAGTGGAACTCTCAAAGTCATGTCACCCAAGCGAGACTCATCCATCTATCTTATATATCCTGACTTTTATCTCCTGGGTCTTAATGCTTGTCAGACAAGCTTCCTCCCGCCTCTCTTCTCTGAGGCTAGTCCTGCTTCTAAAAACCACTCCCTATCTCTGGTGCTTTTCTAGTTTCTCCTATAAGAATGATTTCTAGTATAAACTCCAGGACTTTGTTACCTTCTTTAGGCACCCAGTCTCACCAATCAGAAAGATGTAATTTTTGCCCAAAGCCCCACTGGGGCAGGGGACTATCTGGAATTTTAGGATCCCTCCTCAGACAAGCAGGCTTAACGAAAGCTATTCCTGAAGCTAGGATACGGGGAGCTTCAGAAATGGCATCTTTCCTATTCATATAAGTGAGGACAAAAGGCATCAGTCTTCCAACTCTGGAGATTCCTTCCCTCCCTGAGGGTATGGCCCTCCACTTCATTTTTGGGGCATGACATCTTTATAGGACAGTGGTAAGGTCCCAATACGAACAGGAGAATGCTTAGGACTCTAACAGGTTTTCAAAAATGTATCAGTAAGGGTTACTAAATCTGATTTTTCTCTGTCCTCTTTGTGGTTTAGGAAGACAGGCAAGGGTGCAGATTTTCAAGAATGTATTGGTGAGGGCCACTAAATCCAACATTCCTCAGTCCTCCTTGTGGTCTAGGAGGAAAACTAGTGTTTCTGCTACTGGGTCGGTGAGCACAACTATTCTGATCAGCAGGGTCCAGGGACCATTGCAGGTTCTTGGGCAGGGGGAGAAACAAACAAACCAAAACCATGGGTGATTTTGTCTGTCAGATGGGAAGCACTCAGGCGTCAACAGGCTCACCCTTGAAATGCATCCTAAGCCATTGGGACCAATTTGGCCTGCAAACCCTGAAAAAGACGTGGCTCATTTTTTTCTGCACTATGGCTTGGCTCCAATATTTTCTCTCTGATGGGGAAAAATAGCCACCTAAGGGAAGTATAAATTACAATACTATCCTGCAGCTTGACCTTTTCTATAAGAGGGAAGGCAAATAGAGTGAAATACCTTATGTTCAAGCTTTCTTTTCATTGAAGGAGAATACACAACTATGCAAAGCTTGCAATTTACATCCCACAGGAGGACCTTTAGGCTTACCCCCATATCCTAGCCTCCCTATAGCTCCCCTTCCTATTAATGATAAACCTCCTCTAATCTCCCCCTCCCAGAAGGAAATAAGCAAATAAATCTCCAAAGGACCACAAAACCCCCCAGGCTATCAGTTATGTTCCCTTCAAGCTGTAGGGGCAGGGGAATTTGGCCCAACCCGGGTACATGTCCCGTTCTCCCTCTCTGATTTAAAGCAGATCAAGGCAGACTTGGAGAAGCTTTCAGTTGATCCTGATAAGTACATAGATGTCCTACAGGGTCTAGGGCAAACCTTCAGTCTCACTCAGAGAGATGTCATGCTATTGTTAGATCAAACCCTGGCCTTTAATGAAAAGAATGTGCCTTTAGCTGCAGCCTGAGAGTTTGGAGATACCTGGTATCTTAGTCAAGTAAATGATAGAATGACAGCTGAAGAAAAGGACAAATTCCCTACCAGTCAGCAAGCCATCCCCAGTATGGATACCCACGGGGACCTCGACTCAGATCATGGGGACTGGAGCCACAAACATCTGTTGACCTGTGTTCCAGAAGGACTAAGGAGAATTATGAAAAAGCCCATGAATTATTCAATGATGTCCACCATAACTCAGGGAAAGGAAGAAAATCCTTCTGCTTTCCTCGAGCAGCTATGGGAGGCCTTAAGAAAATATACTCCCCTATCACCTGACTCACTCAAGGGTTAATTGGTCCTAAAAGATAAGTTTATATCCCAATCATCTGCAGATATTAGGAGAAAGCTCCAAAAGCTAGCCCTCAGCCCAGAACAAAATCTGGAGGCATTATTAAACCTGGCAACCTCAGTATTCTATAATAGGGACCAAGAGAAACAGGCCCAAAAGAAAAAGCAAGATCAGAGAAAGGCTGCAGCCTTAGTCATGGCTCTCAGACAAACAAACTTTGGTGGTTCAGAGAGGACAGAAAATGGAGCAGGCCAATTACCCAGCAGGGCTTGTTATCAGTGTGTTTTACAAAGATACTTTAAAAAAGGTTGTCCAATGAGAAACAAGCCACCCCCTCATCCATGTCCACTATGCTGAGGCAATCACTGGAAGGCACACTGCCCCTGAGGGCAAAGGTTCTCTGGGTCAGAAACCCCCAACCAGATGATCTAACAACAGGACTGAGGGTGCCTGGGGCAAGCGATGGCTCATGTCATCACCCTCACTGAGGCCCAGGTACACATAACCATTGAGAGCCAGGAAAATTGACTTCCTCCTGGACTCTGGTGTGGCTTTGTCAGTCTGTGCTGGACAGCTGTCCTCAAGGTCCGTTACCATCTGAGGAATCCTGGGACAGCCTGAGGAGGTGGTATTTCTCCCACCTCCTCAGTTGTAATTGGGAGACTTTGCTCTTTTCACATGCCTTTCTTGTTATGCCTGAAAGTCCCACACCCTTATTAGGGAGGGATATGTTAGCCAAAGCTGGAGCTATTATCTACATGAATATGGGGAACAAGTTACCTATTTGTTGTCCCCTACTTGAGAAGGGTATCAACCCTGAAGTCTGGGCACTGGAAGGAACAAACTCAAGCTCCATCCTTAAGCCTTTCCACAGGACAAAACTTCTCTTTATATGTCACAGAGAGAGCAGAGATAGCTCTTCGAGTCCTTGCTCAGACACATGGGACAGCCCCACAATCAGTGGCATACCTAAGTAAAGAAACTGATATAGTAGCAAAAGGCTGGCCTCACTGTTTATGGGTAGTTGTGGCCGTGGCTGTCTTAGTGTCAGAGGCTATAAAAATAATACAAGGAAAGGATCTCACTGTCTGGAATACTCATGATGTAAATGGCATACTATGTGTCAAAGGAAGTTTATGGCTATCAGACAATCACCTACTTAGATACCAGGCACTACTCCTTGAGGGACTGGTGTTTCAAATATGACATGCGTAGCCCTCAACCCTGCCACTTTTCTCCCAGAGAATGGGGAACCAATAGAGCATGACTGCCAGCAAATTATAATCCAGACTTATGCTGCCCGAGATGATCTCTTAGAAGTCCCCTTAGCTAATCCTGACCTTAACTTATATACTGATGGAAGTTCATTTGTGGAGAGTGGGATACAAAGGGCAGGTTATGCCATAGTTAGTGATGTAACCGTACTTGAAAGTAAGCCTCTTCCCCCAGGGACCAGTGCCTAGTTAGCAGAACTAGTGGCACTTACCCAAGCCTTAAAACTGGGAAAGGGAAAAAGAATAAATGTGTATACAGATAGCAAGTATGCTTATCTAATCCTACATGCCTATGCTCCAATATGGAAAGAAAGGGAGTTCCTAACTTCTGGGGGAACCCCCATTAAATATCACAAGGAAACCATGGAGTTATTGCATGCAGTGTAAAAACCCAAGGAGGTGGCAACAGCAGCATAAGTGGCTGGCAGAGACAGAAGGTCAGAGGGAGAGAGGAAGAGACAGAGACAAAGAAGGAATCAAAGAGAGAGGAAGAGAGAAAAAGAGACATCAAGTCAAAGAGAGACAGAGAGAGAGAGGAAAAGACAGAGAAACGGAAAGTCAGAGAAAGAGAGGGGAAAGACAGAAGGAGAGAAAGAAGAAGAGAAAGAAAGACAGATGGAAGTAGTAAAGAAAAAACAGTGTACCCTATTCCTTTAAAAGCCAGGGTAAATTCAAAACCTGTAATTGATAATTGAAGGTCTTCTCCATGACCCTATAACACTCCAATACCACCTTGTTGTCAGTGGAAACAAGGGCGTAGCCCAAAAGCACTGAGGCCACTGACAACCCATATCCCTCCTATCAAAAATCCTTAACCCAGCAGGTTTCCTAACGGGGGATTTAATCTTAATTAATTACCATTCAACGGTCCGACCAGGCCTAGAAGGAACTCCCTTCAGGACAGGATGATAGATGGTTCCTCCCAGGCGATTAAGGGAAAAAGACACAATGGGTATTCAGTAAGTGATAAGGAAACTCTTGTAGAAGCAGAGTTAGGAAAATTGCCTAATAATTGGTCTGCTCAAACATGCCAGTTGTTGGCACTCAGCCAAACCTTAAAGTACTTACACTATCAGGAAGGAGCCATCTATCCCAGTTCTAAGTTAATATGGACTGGATGAGGTCTTATTAATAGCAAAGAATAATTGAAATCCCAAACGTACAAGGTTTTCAACAAAAGTAAAGTTTGCAAAAAGTTAACAGTGTTAACATGTATTATCCTACTGCCACATACTCTCAAAGGATTTCTCAGGGAGTTTGCAAGAAATAACAAAATCTATCCTTACTCTACAATCCCAAATAGACTCTTTGGCAGCAGTGACTCTCTAGAACTGCTGAGGCCTAGACCTCCTCACTGTTGAGAAAGGAGGACTCTGCACCTTCTTAGGGGAAGAGTGCTGTTTTTACACTAACCAGTCAGGGATAGCACGAGATGCCACCCAGCATTTACAGGAAAAGGCTTCTGAAATCAGACAATGCCTTTCAAACTCTTATACCAACCTCTGGAGTTGGGTGACATGGCTTCTCCCTTTTCTAGGTCCCATGCAGCCATCTTGCTATTACTCGCCTTCGGGCCCTGTATTTTTAAACTCCTTGTCAAATTTGTTTCCTCTAGGATCGAGGTCATCAAGCTACCGATGGTCTTACAAATGGAACTCCAAATGAGCTCAACTAAAAGCTTCTACCAAGGACCCCTGGACTGACCCATTGGCCCTTTCACTGGCCTAAAGAGTTCCCCTCTGGAGGACACTACAACTGCAGGGCCCCTTCTTTGCCCTTATCCAGCAGGAAGTAGCGTCATCACCGAATTCCCAACAGCAGTTGGGGTGTCCTGTTTAGAGGGGGGATTGAGAGGAGAAGCCAGCTGAGCTTCTGGGTCAGATGGGGACTTGGAGAACTTTTGTGTCAGCTAAAGGATTGTAAATGCACCAATCAGCACTCTGTGTCTAGCTAAAGGATTGTAAATGCACCAATCGGTGCTCTGTAAAATGGACCAATCAGCACTCTGTAAAATGGACCAATCAGCACTCTGTAAAATAGATCAATCAGCACTCTGTAAAATGGACCAATCAGCAGGATGTGGGTGAAGCCAAATAAGGGAATAAAAGCTGGCCACCGGAGACAGCAGTGGCAACCCACTGGGATCCCCTTCCACACTGTAGAAGCTTTTTTCTTTCGTTCTTCACAATAAATCTTGCTACTGCTCACTCTTTGGGTCTGCACTACCTTTATGAGCTGTAACACTCACTGCGAGGATCTGTGGCTTAATTCCTGAAGTCAGCGAGACCACAAACCCACCAGGAGGAAAAAACTCTGGACGTGCCACCTTTAAGAGCTGTCACAGTCACTGCGAAGGTCTGCGGCTTCACTCCTGAAGTCAGTGAGACCACAGACCCACTGGAAGGAGGAAACTGCGGAGATATGTAAACATCTGAAGGAACAAACTCCAGACACACCATCTTTAAGAGCTATAACACTCATTGCGCAGGTCCATGGTTTAATTCTTGAAGTCAGCGAGACCAAGAACCCAGTGGAAGGAATAAATTCCGGACACACTGTGCATATCCCAAAGATTAGCCTTCACCGGAAGCAGAATAAGCAGGTCTACTGTCCTAAAATTTATTTTATTTACAGTCATGTTTGTTGTTCTATCATCTGAGGACTATTCCTCTGGGTTAACCTCTGTGAAAATGCAACAATGGTCGAATGAAAAAGTGGCACGTTGTATTAGTCAGGGTTCTCTAGAGGAACAGAACTAACAGGCTATATGCACATATGAAAGGGAGTTTATTGAGGAGAATTGACTCACAGAATCACAAGGTGAAGTCCCATGATAGGCCTTCTGCAAGATGAGGAGCAAGGAAGCCAGTAGTGGCTCAATCCGAGTCCCAAAGCCTCAAAAGTAGGGAAGCCAACAGTGCAGCCTTCAGTTTGTGGCCAAAGACCTGAGAGTCCCTGGCAAACCACTGGCGTAAGTCAAAGCATCCAAAGGCCAAAAACCCTGGAGTCTGATGTTCAAGAGCAGGAAGCATGCAGCATGGGAGATAGATGAAGGCTGGAAGACTCAGCTAGTCAGCTTCCTCCACCTTCTTCTGCCTGCTTTTTCTAGCCATGCTGGCAGTTGATTGGATAGTGCCTACCCACATTGTGTTAGTCCTTTCAGTCCACTGACTTAAATGTTAATCTCTTTTGGCAACACTCAGAAACACCCAGATACACCCAGAAACAATACTTTTGCATCCTTCAATCCAATCAAGATGACACTTAATTTATTAACCACCACACACATTAAGCTACCAACTATATTTATTACCTTTGGGAGAGTTTATTTGCTGTATAGCAGAAGGAAAAGAAGGTCCCTGAGGAACTAAGATAATAGAACATGGTAGAGAAATCTTGGGCAGGAGGCTTGCCAGATGGAATTAAGATCATAGAAGATGATGGTGCTGAAAGGACAGGTAGAAGGATGCCAAAGACAGTCATCTCTGCTGTAGTAGTACTTGAGCTCAAAGGAGAATCTTTAAAAAGGAACAGTTCTTCCCTCTTAGTTCGCCCAATAAAGTTGAGTGACATTGACTACAAAGAACAGCATGGCAGCAAGAGGTATACTTGCAACAAGGCATCTTTGTCATCCACTATACAATAGGTGACAGTTTTTAACCACAGAGAGATTTGACATGTCTTGTTGTTTGTGGATGTGTGGGCTTGATTACTCTGACATTGGGTTTGGGGAAAGAGTAGGGCTGAGGGAACAAGAATAAAGATACAGTGATTGTGAGTGAGGAGTGGGGATTGGAGGGAATGGCAAGTTCCATGACATATAAAGCCTTTGTTTCAAGCCCTCTGAGAAATGCTTTCCTTGTTTCCTCTCCTCCTTTGTTCTTTCCTTCTTTCCTCTGCCCCATCTTTCCCTCTTTTCTTGTTCCTGTTATCCTAGGACTTCCTCCCTCTTACTGACTTCTTCTCCACCTGGGTTTTGAGGATGCCAGTGGTCCTCTTTAATCTAGCTTTGCCTCTGGCCCCATCCTAGTCCCAGCTGGTGTTCCTTGGGACCCAAGAGATTGTTGGCAGATATTGTTTTTACTAATCAAGTCACATATCAGGTTCAAAGTCTACATACACAGTATTATCAGCTCATCAATTAATGGTAAGTAGCTATATGCTTTGTATGTGTTTCCAGAGCTGCTCAGGGAGCCCTGGTAGCTGATCAGTGGCTTGGGCTCTGGTGCCGGTGGAGTTGGAAGGAAAAATTTGTATGGCTCTGAATTATCTGTTAGAATTTCCGTGCTTCTCCTTGGTGTCCAGACTATTTTCTGTAACTCCCTCTAGTAGTTTATAAAGACTTTTCCATCATAGGATGCAGCTTTGACAGCAACCCCACGAAAAAGGATGGAAGCACACAAAAAATCTCACTTTACCCAGCAGTCCCTTCCAACTCCTTGGCATTAACCTTTTCCTCCCATTCTCTATAATACTAGATCAAGAGAAGGTAAGCACCCAAGACCTGTCTTAGGGAATTCAGACCTCAGGCCCTTATGTGGAGTGAACTGAAATAAGAAGTCATACTAGGGCCTCAACATTCTCAATCTACTTTTTTATTGTATATGTGTGAGAAAGTTAGGAGTGGCTGTGACTTGAGGGAGAAAGGAGAGAGAACAGATTTTGTCCCAATTGCATGTGCTGGCTGGTGTGCAGTAATGATGGAGTGGTGTTTTTGCACAAGAAGTCACCTCTTTGTGAATTATAGGAGATTAGGGAAGCCATGTTGTCCTTTTTACCTGAAGGACCAGTGGAAAAGAGACATGGAGAGCAGGACTCTGTGTCTCTAGTCTCTTCTTTTCCCTCCTAGAGTTTGGAGTAACAGGCAGAAAACACTTTTCCGTAGATTTTTAAGTCAGACATTTCCCTGACACTCAAATATACTCTGGGTCTTCTAGTCTCAGTTGGCTTCTTTCACCCAAGAATTCTGCTGCTGCTGAAACTCACATCTGGCATGACCAGCAGGAAAGGGCCAATGAGTCTGTCGGACCTTGTGAATAAAGCAGAGTGCTAATGGTTGGAGGAGTGAGAAAGGTGGTGGAAGTCAGTGCATGAAATTAAAGAGTAAGAGACCCTTGTGCAAGTTCTTCAGGAAGTTCAGTGATCTCCAAATTCTACTTCTGCTAGTTTAGTTTCCTGTAAGGCAGCACAAAGAGTAAGTGCCCAAGATATGTTTACTGAATTGAAAGGGAGAAGGAAGTTACACTCTCTGAGAACCATTGTCTAGTTTCCACTCATCCCATACAGATTTCTTAGAGAGGAGGCTAAAAAATAGATCTGTATTGATCTTCAGAATTTCCAAAACATCATTGTATCTGGGCTACGGCCTTTATATATGTAGAGAGAAAATTCCATTTCAACAAAGCAAGCACCATCTGTAATATCCATAAGACCCTAAATGACCAATGGTGTGTTTGAGATCTAGAGAGGTGAAGTGATTTTTTGAGCTTCTATAGTGGGAAGAGGAGGGTGAGAACATAATTCGAGGAGTATTCTGACTCCTGTTTCTCCATGAGAATAACTTTTATGCTTCTGGCAATAATGATGAGAATGGAAATTCCACTTGTTTGACAGCTTTGGATATTACTAATCTACAGGTGGTCAGTTCACAGTAAGCAGGAATAAGGAAAAGTAGCATTAGGCTTGCTCATCACATGCAAAATTCTCCCCTGTGCCCACAAATGAGGAATTTCATGTAGAATTGTAACAATGTTAGTTATAATAATACTCTGCATATGTTTATGATTAAGATTCTGCAGCATCTCACCCCTCATATGTTTCCAAGGCACATTTCTTTTTTAATACAAATATATTTTTCACCTTATGAATATTAAGTACTACAATGGTTTCTTTTGCACATTTCTTTTCTTGAAAATAATTTTTTAAAAGCTTGTATTCATTAAGTTATAGAAGCATGCTTTACTTTTAATGACATTGTATCCAAGATGTTGCTAACCAAGCCTTAACTGTGTTCCTTGTTTCTGTCCCTCCTCCCACTTTTTTCTGTCTTGTAATTATAAACAGTGAAATGTTAAACTAGACTGGCTTGCATTTAGGACTTTCCCCAAAGGCCCTAGCAGAGGACCTGGGGATGAGCCAGTATTTCACAAATTTGGTTTAGACATGTACACTAGAAGTTTCCCAAGTCTCCATTCTGCCAAGTTGGCCTAGAAAACTCCCAAGAATCACTTGTCCTGCTGTGTTCTGCCTTGTGGACTTCCAGAGGATCTATTCAATTGGGCCCTTGTATTATAAGAGGCCCAGGTATGCTGATACCTGAGGCATAACTAAACAAGTCCAGTAGGGGATGGGGAGCTGCCTGGGTTACCACCATAAGAAGAGTGGTTCCCCTCATCCATCTCTCATCACAGTTCCAAGGAAACATTAAGCACCTGGTTGCAGAGAAGACATATTGCCTGGACTCCTGTGGCTTCTGTTCTATAAAAGCCAGGGACACACTCAACTAACAGACACACTGACACCAACAAGTGACTGGAAAATGCCAAAATGGACAGCATTAACTGGTGGTGGTCATGGTGGTTGTGTGTGTGTGTGTGTGTGTGCGCGCGTGTGTGTTTTAAAGCTATATAAATTGAGATTTTCTTTCTAGGCCTTCTAGTTTTTTCTAGAAGAATTAGGGCAGGGATGGACATAACTTCAAATTGACTCTTAGCCAGCACCCTTCTAGGCCCATGTCTTTATGCTTCCTCCTCCCTTATCTCTTTTTTAAAAAGGAAAGGGAAGTCCTGTAGGAAAGCCGTGTGCTGCTGTATTTTTACAATTTTATTTAGTAGAGGCAAAGATGTAAGCATTTTACATGTGCTATCCCTTCTCTCCTGCCACTCTTCTATTTCTTCCTCCTTCTGGTGTCCTTTTCAGCCCTTTTATTCCTAATTTATCTCTGTTTCAGCCTGTTCTCTATATTTGTTTCCTAACCCCTAAAAACATCTCTTTCTGGAGATGATAGCTGGGTGGTGGGATGCTAGAGGAAGACAGAGGGAGAAAGAAAGAGAGAGAAAGAGAAATGGGCCAAAGATGGGTGGAGCCTATGGAAAGGCAGGCATTCCTCTCTGTTGTAGCGTGTATCTTCTCTGACTTTCCTTCATCTTCAGAGAAATACTAATAGGTACCATATAATGAATGCTTAATATGTGCAAGTGGTTTCAATATACCATCTGATTTAGTTTTTATAATGACTCTGCAAGCTGATAACATTGCTCCCATTTTACAGATGAGAAAACTACAAAGGTTCAGCAAGGTGAATCAAATGGAGTTGAACCACTAAGATTTGAATCCTGGCTCTGCTATCTTCCAGCTAAATGAGCTTGGACACGTTGATTTTCTCTCTATGTCCCAGTTGTCACAACTACTCTACTCTAGAAAGGTACATAGCATGTGTCATCCTTGCTAGGAACTCATACATTGTTCATCTGTTAAACTCCTACGTACCATCCTGTGGATAGAAGGGAACCATCCCAGATGCACTTCAGGACACTTCTTCTCTTCCCACATGGTTTGTGCATGTGGATAAAGATGTTTGGAAGACTTGGTTGGTGGGCATTTCAGGCCAGTCATTCATTGCACAATTAAACTAAAAAACAACTACTTGTGAATCATGCAAAACACTGAGAAGACAGTAGTGAACGACAATACATGGTCCTTGTTCTTATGGAACTTTCATTCTAATGATGGAGGTAGACAATAATCACATTACCACATAAATAAATACAAAATTTTAATTGCAGCAAGTGCTACAATGGATCCAATGGGCAGGAAAATAGTAAATAGCTGAGGGAAATATGGAAAACTTCCTTTAAAAAGTGATGATGGAGAAAGAGAGGTAGTTGATTCTTAAGGAGGGAGAAAGAGCTTGCCAGAAAAGAAAATAGCTTGCACCTTGTAGTAAGAGGGAGTGTAGCGGATACAAACTGAAGACAGGTGAGTATGGCCAGAGTTCAAGGAATGAGCAGTATGTGGTAGGGTACTGTCAATATGTCAGGCTAGCAGGTATCTCTTTGAGGACTCAGGTATGTGTGGCATTCTTCCATCATACTATATAAGCATGGAGGTGGTACATCAAAGATTTTCTAGAATGGTCATGAATTCAGATTCCATAGTGTTGTTGCCATAAGCACATTCATAATATCAGTTTGTGTGTTCTAATTTAGAGCTGAGAAAATAGAGTGGCTGTATGCATTCTCAGCTCCCTGGGATGTCTATTTTGTGGAACCAATGGGTGGGCCACAAGAAGTTTCAAAATGGTGAAGGGGGACTAAGACTCAGTATACCAGGGAAGAGGCAGTTACACTAGGTGGTGGCACTGGCTAGGCATCTTTCTCATTGATTCCTCATCACTTTCTGACTCCCTTCTCTATTTCCCCAAAGCCCCACCTCCTTGAAGACTGGAGTGCCGGTCAGGTGGGCCAGCATCAGGGTAGGATTTCCGTGAGTGGGAGCTTAAATTAGTCAGGGTAATGAGTTAGAACTTTAAAGAGCAAGAAGAGCCAGGTGATGAAGGCAAGTCTGTTCTTAGAAAGCACTAAGGGTCAAAAGCTGAGTGTGGCAAGCCTAAGGGGCGAAAGCAGGGTCACAAACAAACAGGAGACAGTTCCAAGAAGGACTGGAGTCAGGTGTGCAAAGGAACAGAGAAGGAAGTGAAGAGCAAGAGTAGGAGTGAAGTGAGAGGGTTCAGGGCAATTACCTAAAATGAGGCCCTGAAGGCTGGGACTCATTTTCTTTGGCTGTCTGCCATGTAGTGTGTGGGTGAGTTGGCCCAGTATAATGGCATGGGTCTGGGACTTCCCCGGTTTGCTCAGGGAGAAGTTATGACTTGCCTGGGAGCATTCTTGAGGTAGAAGGCTGGTTCTCACCAGTACTTTGCTAATTCACAATGTTTCTCTTACACCAGCTCCTGAAACTGGCCAATGTGGAACTGAAAGTTTCAGCACCTGCTCTTCCCCCAGCCTCTGATTGGCATGGGGCCATAAGGAAGGATATGAGTAGGCTGGGCTTAACCAAAATACTGGAAGCCACCTACCTCCTGTGTGGGAAGGATTAGTATAAAAGAGAAGGCAAAGAGTTTCACAATTTCTTGAACTGTAAAGAGGCTCAGTAAAGTCTTCAAGTACTCAGTAGGGTGGATGTAAGTTGGGAGGCAAAAGTATTCAGTGATTAAAAGTGTTAATCTTAAAAGCATACAATCTGAATTCAGATACCAGCTCTGCCACATGATGGCTGTGTGATCTTAGGTAAGTCACTCAACCTTTCTGTTTCTCATTTTTTCTAAAATTGGAAAATGAGGATAATAATACTTGTCACCTAAGATTGTTGGACAGTTTAAGTGAAGGAATGCATGTAAACTGCTTATCACTGTGTCTGGCATATAGTAAATGTTTAATAAGTAGTAATGGTTATTTTTACTGGGAAGAAAGCTGGATAGAATCTCCTGTCTCAGTGATCTCTCCAAGTACTTGAAATCTACAGGGGTTTGGATGGTGTTTAGTAATTCAGAAAAATGGCAAGGATGGAAAATGTTATTCAAATTGTTGGGTTAAATGTGCATTCTAGATGTAGGAAACTGCTAAATGGGAACTCAGCAGAGATAAGCCAGGGAAAGCAGTCATGTTGTTGCATAACATGTACTAGCAGAGGTTTAGTCTGATGGCCCTTGGCAGTAGCCCAGGGTTGGCTCATTGATAGGTAGGTCTGGGACTTGGCTGGGCAGGGTATAGCTGGAACAGCCAAGAACAGGCAGAACCAGAGGAGGAATGCAAACCTTTGCATGAGAAGCACTGAAGAAACAAATGAGAAGACTTGAGATGATCATGTCTGGGATAGCAGTGTGAGGACAGACACAGGATGCATAGCCAAGGTCAGAAGGCAGGTACCTATAGGGACCAATCCAGAGGGAATGAGGAGCTACAGCAGCAGCAATTTGAGTAGGTTCACTGTGACTGCCATAAAAGGGGCCCTAGGGCTGGTATTTGGATTTATTGACTGCCAACTCAGTAGTGTGTGGGTGGGGTGGCTTGGGCTGGTTGGTATGGACTGTGGCAGACAGTAATAACAATATTACTGCCAGGTGGATATAATTTCTGTTTTACAGTGGAGAAAACTTAGAATTAAAGGCATCAAACAATTTGTCTTACATAGCACAATTAATCATTAGCAAAGGTGGGGATGTGGGAATAATCCCTAAGAGAACATCTGAGGTAAAATGAACAATAAAGCAAAGTTTCCCCATGGTGGCAGGGGTGGCATGGGGGCAGGAGCCATGAGTATAAGGGAATGTAGGCAGTTGTTACTCTCTCTGAGACTGTGTGTATTAGAATTGCTACATTATAAAGAATGCAGTATGATTTAGTAGTTAAGGAGTGCTTTCTGGAGCCATATTGCTTAGACCCCAAATCTGGCTCCTGCATTTACCAGTTGTATGACCAACTGTATGAGCAAGTTACTTAATCTCTCAGAGCCACAGCTTTCTCATCTGTAATGTGAACAAATGGTAGTACCTACCTCTTATGATTTTTATGTGATCTAATTAATAAAGCACTTAGAAAAGTACCTGGCTCATAAAGGGCACTATCTAAATTTTACCAATTAATAAAATGATAATAATTAGAGCAATAACAAGGACTAGTTTAGATAATGCATATAAAATACTTACCACAATACCTGCACATGGTATTGTGCTCAACAGATGAATTATTATTACTATTACTATAAATACTGTACAGCAATAACAATTAGGTAAGCATTGGAATCAGGAGGAGTTAACTAGCCTCACAAACCTATGGTCGACAACCTTTATTCTAGAAATCTGAGAAAGATCCATTCTTCTACAAATACAGCTTCTTCTTTCTATATTTCTAAAACTGCAAAATAAATGAATTGTCCTAGGAGGCATAGTGCTCCCATCATAGCAGGCACTAAAGCACAAGCTGGCTAACTGCTAGGCAGGGTTGCTGTATAGGATACTGACAGACAATAATAACAATGATAGCTAACAGTAATATAGGTACTCCTAGTATCCCCGTTTTATGGACAAGGAAACTGAGGCACAGAGCACTCAAGTCCTTTGCCTGAGATCACATAGCCACTAAGTAGCAAAGGTCCTTTTCAACCCCCTGACATCCTCTTGTGAAACATAGTAGATTCAGTCTCCAAGACTGTAATATGAAAAAGATTATTGGCTTCCCTTTTCTTCTTGTCAGGATGAAAGGAAGTGATGGTGAGTACTGGGTTAGAGGTGTAAGATTTAAAAGAGGAAAAATATAAAAGAAGACAGTAGAGCCAGTGGCACTTTGACAGACAAACTTTATCAACTCACATTTTTTGGGGGATAGCCTCAGTATATTGAACCTAACCACATGAGATCTGAACTGCCTGAGCTCTCTCTTCCAGGAGTCCTCAGGGGATTTCGAGATTAGAGCTGGCCCAGAATTGCCAATTAGAGACACAAGTGCCCACACAAAATTGTTCTGCCTGTTCCAGGTCTGTAGGGAGCTGACTCACATTTTGCTTACTACAATGGGCTCTATTTCAGTATCAGTTTGATCTCTTGCCAGAGATGTGTTCATGGAGGAGAGGGAAGAGAGGAGAGGGGATTCCTGGCCTGTGGAATGGTTCAGAAATGGGAGTAAGCAAGTCATATTTTCTCACTCAGGAAATAAAGTGGCTGGAACAAAGAGTTCATGTCAGACAGTAGCAAAAGCTGAGGGAAGACACTAGCAAGAACTGAAGGAAGTTCAGTAAGGAGTTGTTAGCTAGAGAGGACTTTGACACATAACTTTGGATCTTCTATTTCTGCACCCATTCTCTGACATCAACTGGGTGTCCTACGATTCAGTCCAATTTGAACACTAACTACCTTGAGTATCTGAACAGTGGAATGACATCCAAATACTCCAGGAAGATTCTGGCTGACCTATGCACACTGCAGTACAGTGATCTGAGACAGCAGTTCAAGGAGATTTGAAGATAGAAAGGTCTCTGAGAGGCTGTGCAATAGCCCAATCTAAAGGGAACGAGATGGTAAGGGGATGGAAGCCACAGGAAAATAACTGGAAAGAAGGGATAAGAAAAGAAGTGGTTGACACCATGCAAAACTGCTTATTCAGTTACATCTTTATTCAAGATAAGTCCTCTGTCTAGAACCCACTTCTTACGTTCCTTCACTTGACTAACACTCATCCTTCTAAACTTAATCCATTCTCTGTGAAAGTTTCCGTGGTCTCCCAGATTGTATGAAAGTGACTTATTCATGTATATATTTTGTCTACAATATTTAGAGTTTCTTAAGGGTAATTTCTCTTTCTTTCTTTTTCTTTCTTTCTTTCTTTCTTTCTTTCTTTCTTTCTTTCTTTCTTTCTTTCTCTCTCTCTCTCTCTCTCTTTCTTTCTTTCTTTCTTTTCACCAAATTTTTCTTGAATACTTGCTACAGTGCAAGGAAATTAAGAAAGAACTTGGGACAGATATTCCACATGATTCTGGTGACACAGGGCTTGGAAATTGATTGGATGTCTTATGTGAAGCTATCTTAGTGACTTCCAGGGAAAATAAAATCTTTTGGTGTCACTAGCATAGAGGGTGTGGTAAAATAAAAAATATATTTGGGCTTGGAATTTCCCAAGTGATGGGACTGTCTTTGTTACAATAATGAGATGACTCACAGGGAGTAGAACTAGGTAGCTTCAGGATGATGGTTGGTTGCCAAAAAATCAGCTTTATTATTAGAAAATTGGGACTGAACGACGGAGATATTCAAGGAGGCTACAAATTGAGTTCAATCATGTGGTCAATGATTTAATCAATCATGCCTACTAATGAAACCTCATATAAAAATCCTGAAACCATGAGGCTTAGAGACCTTCAAGGTTGGTGAATACATCAATGTGCTCAGAAGGATGACATGCCTGGATTCCATAAGGAAAGGACATGAAAGCTCTGCACCACTCCCCTCCCCAAGATCTTGCCCTATGTATTTCTTCATTTGGCTATACATCTGTATTATTTATAATAGAATCGTAGTCATAAGTATACCACTTCCTAGCAAATTATTTAGCCCAGAAGGGGATCATGGGAACCCATGTATTTGTAGCTGGCCAGGCAGTAGTGTGAGTAGCTTGGGGAAACTGACATTTGTGGCTGGTATCTGAAGTGGGGACAGTTTTTTGGGACATAGCCCTTAACTTGTGAGCTTCTACTCTAACTCCAGATTGTTGGTGTCAGAATTGAAAGACTTTGCCCTTAATCTGTTGAATCTGTACTAATCACAGGTGGTTATTGTCAGAATTGGATCGAATTTGGGGATGCCCAGTAGATGTTAGAGAGTTGGGGCAGGAATACTGAGCAGTTGAAATCATGCGTTATTGAGTAACCTCACAAGAGTGTAGAGGTAAAGGGTCCAGAAAGGAACCTTAACTGGGTAGTGATGGTACAGTGATAAAGAGAAATATACACTATTCATGAAGGACCTTGATGTCACTCTTCAGTGTATTGGTTGTCATTCAAGAGCAGCTTCAGTTGGACTTTATGGTAGGCAAAATAATGGCCTCCTGAGGTGCTTTTCATCCTAATCCTCAGAACCTGTGAATATGTTACTTTATATGGAAAAGGAGAATTACAATAATATATGGAATTAAGGTTAACGTGAAAGTGGGGATATTATCTTGAAGTATCTAGATAGGTCCAGTGTAATTTCAAGGGTCCTTAAATGTGGAAGAGGGAGGCAGGCAAAATGAGTCAGAATGATGTGTCATGAGAATGACTCAACTGACCATTGCTGGCATTAAAGATAACATAAAGGAGTCCATGAGCCAAGAAACGTAGGTGGCACTTAGAAGCTAGGAAAGGAACACAGCTCTGATGACACCTTGATATTAGTTCAGTGGACCCCATTTCAGAATTGTGATCTCCAGAATTGTAAGCAATAAATTTGTATTATTTTAAGCCACTATGTTTGTGGTATGATCATGTACCATACTAATGACATTTCAGTCATTGAAGGACCACATAGATGACAGTGCTCTCATAAGACTGTGATGGAGCAAAAAAACTTTTATCACCTAGTGATAGTGCAGCAATCATGATGTTGTAGGCATTGTGAGATCATAGCCATCATAACATCATAGAACAACACATTATTCGTATGTTTGTAATGATGCTAGTGTGAACAAACCTACTGTGTTGCCAGTCATATAAAAGTATAGCACATATACTTATGCATATTAAATAATACTTCATAATGATAATAAATGACTATGTTGCTAGTTGATGTATTTATTATACTATACCATGCTTTTTATTGTTATTTTAGAGTGTATTCCTTCTACTATAAAAATAACTGAAGAAATCGCAGGAAGGTCTTTCAGGAGGTATTCCAGAAGAAGGTATTGTTATTATAGGAAATGACAGTTCCATGCATGTTATTGCCCCTGAATACCTTCTAGTATGACAAGATATGGAGGTGGAAAACAGTGATATTGATGATGCTGGCCCTGTGTATGCCTAGGCAAATATGTGTGTTTATGTCTTCCTTTTAAACACAAAAGTTTAAAAGTTAAAAAAATTAGAAAAACTTGGGTTGGAGCAAGATGAGCAAGATGGTGGAATAGAAGGCTCTACTGATCATCCCCCTACAAGGACACCAATTTAACAACTATCTACACATAAAAAAGCACCTTCACAAGAACCAAAAATCAGGCAAGCCCTCAACATACCTGGCTTTAACTTCATACCACTTAAAGAGGCAATGAAGAGATAGGAAAAACAGTCTTGAATTACCAATGCCATCTTGCCCTCAACCTCCAGAAGGGGTGGGGTGGTGTAGTGAGTGTTTCCATGTTCTAGGGAGTGTGAGGGCATAGCAGTTGTGAAGGACTGAACTCAGTGCTGATCTCTTATAATAGAAAACAAAACCGAACCAAACTCAACTGATGCCCAACCATGGGGGGAGCATTTAAACCAGCCCTAGCCAGAAGGGCAATTAATTGCCCATCCCAGCAGTCTGAACTTGAGTTCTGACAAGACTCACCACCATAGACTAGAGTGTTCTGGGGCTCTGAATAAACTTGAAATGCAGTCTAGGCCACAAACACTGCAACTCCTAGTCAAGTTCTGGTACTGACTGGGTCCAAAGACAGTGGACTGGTGGGACCCAAGACCTACTGAGAAACCAGTGGGAATTGTTAAAGGAATACTGACATCATCCCTTCCCTAACCCGAGGCTGCACAGCTCATGGTTCCAAAAAAACCCCTTCTTTTTGCATGAAAAGAGAACAGGGAAGAGTCGGGATAACTTTTCTTGCATCTTGGATACCACCTCAGCCACAGGAGGAAAAACCACCAGCCAGAGTCATGAGGCCCCCTTTCCAGGCCTTAGTTCTTGGTTGACATTTCTAGACACACCCAGTGCCAGAAGAGAACACACTGCCTCAAAGGGAGAACCCAGTCCCGGCAGGATTCATCACCAGCTAACTGAAGAGCTGGTTATTACCAGCAGTAATATCCAGGAACTACACAGAGGGCCTTGTGTGAGCCTCTTGAGATTTCCTGACTTAAAGAGAGACTCAAAACATAATCAACTGTGGTGGCTATGGGGCAAAATTCCTTCTGCTTGAGAAAACTGGAGGGAAAAGAAAAGGATATTTTGTCTTGCAAAGTCAGGTATCAGCTTGGCCACAGGGGAGTAGGGCACAAAGCATGCTCTTGTGATCCCCAATTCCAGGACTAGGTCCTTGAACAGTATTTTTGGACTTGCCCTGGGCCAGAATAGAGCCTGCTACCCTGAAGTGTGAGTCCCAGGCTATGCAGCATTTACCAAAACCTGACTGAAGAGCCCTGGGACATTAACAGAACATCAGTGGTAGTCCGGCAGCACTCTCCATGGGCCTGAGGTGGTGGTGGTCATGGGGTAAGGCAGCTCTGCCTTTGAAAAAAGGAGGGAAGAGTGAGAAGGACTGTGTTTTGTGGTTTGAGTGCCAGCTCAGCCACAGTGCAATAAAACTCCAGGTAAACAACTATGGTTTTTGACTCTGGTCCCTGACTCCTAGATGGCACCCTTGGACCAACCCAGGGTCTGGGGAACTCACTGTCCTGAAGGGAACAACACAGGTCTGACTGCATTTGCCATCTGTTGATATTAGAGACCCAGGGCCTTGAGCTAACATAGGCAATAGTCAGGGAATGATTACAGCACATATGGGGAAGACCCCATGCTGCACTGACTTAAGGTCTGGCTCAGCACAGCACTAGTGGTGGTGGCCACAGTGTTGCTGGTGTCACTCCACCTTCAGTTCCAGGTGGCTCCAAACGGAGAGAGAAACTACATTCGTTTGAGAGAAAGTAAGGGAAGAGAACAAGTGTCTCTGCCTGGTTATACAGAGAATTATCCTGGGTCTTGTCCAAGGCCATCAAGGTGGTACCTCTATGAGGCTGTAAGAACCACAGCATTATTGGGCTTGGGGTGCCCTCTAAAGTAGATAAAGCTTAAATCATAACATCCAAGTCATTTTGAATATCTGGAAAGTGTTCCCAAGAAGAATGAGTACAGATAAACCCAGGCTGAGTGAAAGACAATAAATACCTAACTCTCCAATCCCTAGATACAGACAAACATTTACAGGTATCAGAATTATCCAGGAAAATATGGCCTCCCAAATGAACTAAATAAAACACCAGGGACCAATTCTGGAGAAACAGAGATATGCGACCTTTCAGACAGAATTCACAATAGCTGTTTTGAAGAAACTCAAAGAAATTCAATATAACACAGAAGGAATTCAGAATTCTAACAGACAAATTTAACAAGGAGATCGAAATAACTAAAAATAATCAATCAGAAATTCTGGAGCTGAAAAATGCAACTGGCATACTGAAGAATGCATCAGAGACTTTAAATAGCAGAATGGATCAGGGAGAAAAAAAAGAATTAATGAGCTTGAAGATAGGCTATTTGACAGTCAGAGGAGACAACAGAAAAAAAAATAGAACAAAAAACAATGAAGCATGTCTATAGGATCTAGAAAAATAGCCTGAAAAGGGCCAATCTAAGAGTTATTCATCTTAAAGAGGAGATAGAGAAAGAGATAGGGGAAGAAAGATTATTCAACAGGATATAACTGAAAACATCCCAAATTTAGATACAGATATCAATATTCAAGTACAAGAAGGTTCTAAAACACCAAGCTCATTTATCCTAAGGAAGATTGCTTCAAGGCATTTAATAATCAAACTCCCAAATATCAAGGATAAATAAAAAGCCCTAAAAGCAGTAAGAAAAAAGAAACAAATAACATACAATGGAGTTCCAATACATCTGGAAGGAGACTTTTCAATGGTAACCTTACAAGTCAGGAGAAAGTGGCATGACATATTTAAAGTGCTGAAGGAAAAATATCTTTCACCCTAGAATAGTATATTCCAAACAAATACCCTTCATGCATGCAGGAGAAATAAAGACTTTCCCCAACAAAGAAAAGCTGAAACATTTAATCAACACTACACGTGTCATACAAGAAATGCCAAAGAGAGTACTTCAATCAGGGTGAAAAGGACATTGATGAACAATAAGAAATCATCTCAAGGTACAAAATTCACTAGTCATACTAAGTACACAGGAAACACAGGAAATTACTAAAATGTAGCTGTGGTGTGTAAGTTCACTTTATCTTAAGCAGAAAGACTAAATGTGAATGAGTCAAAAATAATATAATAACTACAAAAACTTTTCAAGACCTACAAAGTACAATAAGATAAAAATAGAAACAACAAGATGTTGAAAAGCAGGAAGATGAACACAAGGCTTAGAGACTTTATTACTTTTGCTCCTGTTTGTTTGTTTGCTTGTTTATGCAGTGTTAAGTTATTATTGGTGTAAAGTCATGGGTTCTAAGACAATATTTGCATGCCTCATGGTCACCTCAAACCAAAAGCACATACAATGGATACACAAAATATAAAAATCAAGAAACTAAATCATAACACCACAGAAAATCACCTTCATTGAAGGAACACAGGAAGGAAAGAAAAACCACAAAACAACAAGGAAACCAATAACAAAATGGCAGGAGTAAGTCTTTACTTGTCAACAATAATATTGAATGTAAATGAACTAAACTAGTCAAAAGCCAGAGAGTGGCTGAATGGATTAAAAAAACAAGACCCAGTGAGTTGGTGCCTACAAGAAATACACTTAACTATAAAGACACACACACAGACTGAAAATTCAGGGATGGAAAAAGATATTCCATGTCAATGGAAATCAAAAAAGAACAGTACACTTATATCAGACAAAATAGATTTTGAGAAAAAACTTTAAGAAGAGACAAAGAAGGTCACTATATAATGATAAAGGGGTCTATTTAGAAAGAGAATATAACAACTTTAAGTATATTTGCACCCAACCATGAAGCACCCAGATGTATAAAGCAAATATCATTAGAGCTAAAAAGACAGGCTCCAATACAATAATAGATGGAGACGTCAACACTCAACTTTCATCATTGGACAGATCATCCAGACAGAAAATCAACAAAGAAACATTGGACTAAGTCTGCACTATAGAACAAACGGATCTAATAGACATTTACAGAACATTTCATCCAAGAGCTAAAGAAACTAAACATTCTTTTTCTCAACACATGGATAGGTAACAAAGCAAGTCTTAAAACATTCAAAAAATTGAAATAATATCAAGCACCTTTTCTGACCACAAGGGAATAAAACTAGAAATTAATATAAGAAGAATGTTGTAAACTATACAAATACATGGAAATTAAACAATATGCTCCTGAATGACCAGTGGGTCAGTGCAGATATTAAGAAGAAAATTGAAAAATTTCTTGGAAGAAATGATAATGGAAACACAACATACCAAAACCTAGTACAGCAAAAGCAGTACTAAGAGGGAAGTTTATAGCTGTGTCTACATCAAAAAAAGAGAAGAAATCTTCAATAAACATTCTAATGATGGATCTTGAAGTACTAGAAAATCAAGGGCAAATCAAACCCAAAATTAGTAGAAAAGAAATAATAAAGATCAGAGCAGAAATAAATAAAATTAAAATGAAGGAAACAATACAAAAGATCAATGAAACAAAAGTTGCTTTTTTGAAAAGTTAAACAAAATTGACATACTTTTAGCCAGACTAAGAAAAAATGAGAGAATATACAAATAAATAAAATTAGAAATGAAAAAGAGATATTCCAGCTAATACTGAAAAAATTCAAAGGATCATTAGTGGCTCCTATGAGCAACTATATACCAGTAAATTGGAAAATCTAGAAGAAATTAACAAATTCCTAGACACATGCAACATACCAATATTGAATTATGAAGAAATCAAATATCTGAACAGTGCAATAACAAGTAAGGAAATGGAAGTTGTAATAAAACATGTCCCAGTAAAGAAAAGCCTGGTACCTAATGGCTTCATTGCTGAATTCTACCAAACATTTAAGAAAGAATTAATGTCAATCCTTCAACTATTCTAAAAAGTCGATGAGAATTGAATACTTCCAAACTCATTTTATAAGACCAGTATTACCTTGACAGCAAAACCAGACAAATATACATAAAGAAAAGAAAATTACAGGCCAATATCCCTGATGAATATTGAGGCAAAGATCCTCAAAAATACTAGCAAACCAAATGCAATAATACATTAAAAAGATCATTCATCATAACTATGTGGGATTTATCCCTGGGATGCAAGGATGCCCCAACATAGGCAAATCAATGAATTTGATACACAATGTCAATTGAATGAAGGTCAAAAACCATATAATCATTTCAATTGATGCTAAAAAAGCATTTGATAAAATTTAACATACCTCATGATAAAAACTTTGAAAACATTGAGTATAGAAAGAACATACCTCAAGATAATAAAAATCATATATGACAGATCCACAGCTAGTATTATACTGAATGAGAGAAAACTGAAAACATTTTCTCTAACATCTAGAACATGACAAGGATGCCCACTTTGTCCACTGTTATTCCACATAGTACTGAAAATCCTAGCTAGAGCAATCAGATAATATAGGGGAACAAAGGACATCCAAATTAGAATGTAAGAAACCAAATTATCCTTGTTTGCATATGATATCATCTTATATTTGCAGAAACATGAAGACTCACAATAGAACTACTAGAACTGATAAGCAAATTCAGTAAAACTGCAGGATACAAAATCAACATACAAAGGTCGGTAGCATTTAAATATGTCAATGGTGAACAACCTGAAAAAGAAATAATAAAAGTAATCCCATTTACAATATTCATAAGTAAAATTAAATAATCAGGATTTAACTTAACCAAGGAAGTGAAAGGTCTCCTTAATGAAAACTATAAAACAATTTGAAAAGAACTTAAGAGGACACCAAAAATGGAAAAACATTCCACATTCACAGATTGGAAGGATCAATGTTTTTATAATGTCTGCACTACACAAAGCAATCTGCAGATTCAATGCAATCTCTATCAAAATACCAATGATGTTCTTCACAGTAATAGAAAAAACAATCCTAAAATGTATGTGGAGCCTCAAAAAATCCAGAGTAGTCAAAACTATTCTAAGCAAAAAGAACAAAACTGGAAGAATTGTTGCGGGAAGTCAGAAACCCCAAATGGAGGGTCCAGCTGAAGCCTTGGCAGAAGAACATAAATTGTGAAGATTTCATGGACATTTATTAGTTCCCCAAATTAACACTTGTATAATTTCTTATGCCTGTCTTTACTGCAATCTCTGAACATAAATTGTGAAGATTTCATGGACATTTATCACTTCCCCAATCAATACCCTTGTGATTTCCTATGCCTCTCTTTACTTTAATCTCTTAATCCCATCATCTTCTTCGTAAACTGAGGAGGATGAATGTCTCCTCAGGACCCTGTGATGATTGTGTCAACTGCACAAATTGTTTGTAGAGCATGTGTGTTTGAACAATATGAAATCTGGACATCTTGAAAAAAGAACAGGATAACAGCGATGTTCAGGGAACAAGGGAGGTAACTTTGATCTGGCCGCTGGTGAGTCATATGGAACAGTGCTAAATTTCTCCTCTTTCAAAAGCAAATAGGAGAAATATCGCTGAATTCTTTTTCTCAGCAAGGAACATCCCTGAGAAAGAGAATGTGCCCTGAAGGTAGGCCTGTAAACGGTCCCCTTAGAAGCGTGCTGTCTTTTATGGTCGAAGTCAAAGGGATGAAATAAGCTCCGGTCTCCCGTAGCGCTCTCAGGTTTATTAGGATGAGGAAAATTCCTACCTAATAAATTTTGGTCAGACAGGTTGCCTGCTCTTAAACCCTGTTTCCTGATAAGATGTTATCAATGACAATGCATGCCCGAAACTTCATTAACAATTTTAATTTCGCCCCATCCTGTGGTCCTGTGATCTCGCTCTGCCTCCATTTGCTTTGTGATATTTTATTACCTTGTGAAGTATGTGATCTCTGTGACCCACACCCTATTTGTGCACTCCCTCCCCTTTTGAAAATCGCTAATAAAAACTTGCTGGTTTTTTGGCTTGGGGAACATCACGGATCCTGCCGACATGTTATGTCTCCCCCAGACACCCAGCTTTAAATTTCTCTCACTTGTGCTCTTTCCCTTTATTTCTCAAACCAGTCAAGACACTTAGGAAATAGAAAGAACCCATGTTAAACATTGCGAGTGGGTTCTCCTGATAAAGAATCACGTTACCTGACTTCAAATTATATTACAGAACTTTAGTAACCAATACTGTATGTTACTGGCATAAAAACAGACATGTACACCAATGAAACAAAATAGAGAACCCAGAAAAAAATCCACACACCGACAGTGAACTCATTTCTAACAATGATGCCAAGAACATACACTGGGAAAAGACAATGTCTAAAATAAATGGTGCTGGGAAAAAATAGGATATTCATATGTACAACAATGAACTGGACCTCAATGTCTTGCCATATACAAAAGTCAAATCAATATGGGTTAAAGACTTAAGACCTCAAACTATGAAACTACTAAAAGAAAACATTGGGAAATCTCTCTAGGATATTGGTCTGGGCAAACCTTTTCTGAGTAATATCCCACAAGCACAGATAACCAAACCAAAAATGGACAGATGGGATCATATCAAGTTAAAAAACTTCTGCATAGCAAATGATACAATAAACAAATTGAAGAGATAACTCACAGAATGGGAGCAAATATTTGCAAACTATCCATCTAACAAGAGATGAATAACCAGAATATATAAGGAACTCAAACAACTCTATAGGAAAAATCTAATAATCTGATCAAGAGATGAGCAAAATATTTGAAAAGGCATTTTACTCAAAAGAAGATATATACAAATGTCAAGCAGGCACATGAAAAGGTGGGCAACATTAGTGATCATCAGAGAAATGGAAATCAAAACTACAATGAGCTATCATCTCACCTCAGTTAAAATGGCTTATATCCAAAAGACAGGCAATAACAAATACTGGTGAGAATGCAGAGATAAAGGAACCCTTGTATGCTGTTTATGGAGAACAGTTTGGAGGTTCTTCAAAAAAACTAAAAGTAGAACTACCATATGATCTAGCAATCCTACCACTGATTATATACCTAAAAGAAAAGAAATCAGTGTAATGAAGACATATCTTTATTCCCATGTTTGTTAAAGCCAAAATTCACAATAGCCAAAATTTGGAAGTAACTTGAGTGTCTATCAATAGATGAATGGATAAAGAAAATGTACTTATTCACAAAGGAGTACTAGTCAGCTACAAGAAAGAATGGGACCCTGTCTTTTGCAACAACATGGATGGAACTGGAGATCATTATGTTAAATGAAATAAGCCAGGAACAGTAAGACAAACTTCACATATTCTCATTTATTTGTGAGGCCTAAAAATCAAAACAATTGAACTTGTAGACATAAAGAGTAGAAGGCTGGCTATCAGAGGATGGTAAGGGGAGTGAGAGGACATAGGGGAAGTAGGGATGATTAATGGGTTAAAAAAAATTAGAAAGAAAAAATAAGACTTACTATTTGACAGCACAACAGGATGACTATAATCAATACTAATTTAATTGTGTATTTTTAAATAACTAAATATAATTTGATTATTTGTATCACAAAAGATAAATGCTTGAGGGGATGGATACACCATTCTTTATGATGGGATTATTACACATTGCATGCCTGTATGAAGATATCTCATGTATACCATGAATGTATACACCTATTTACCCACAAAAGTCAAGAATTTAAAAAAATTTTTAAGGAAGAATCAGGGAAACATGACATCAGCAACATTACACTGCCAAAAGAATAAAATAAAGCACCAGAAACCATCCCCAAGAAGTAGAGATTTATGAACTCCTTGGCAAAATATTCAAAGTAATTGTTTTATGGAAGCACAGTGAACTTCAATAAAGGGCAGATAAACAACTTAATGAAATCAGTAAAATAATAAATTACCACAATGAGAAATTAACAGAGATTTTTTTTTTGTAATGGACTACAAGTGTTGACAGGGATGTGGAGGAACTGGAAATCATATATGCCTCGTGGGAATATAAAATACTCCATCCACTTTGGAAAACAATTTGGCAATTTCTTAAAAAGTTAAGTCTACACATACCTTATGATGCAGTCATTCTCTTCCTCAGCATTTACCCATGAGAAATGAAAGCCTATATCCATGCAAAGATTTATATATGAATATGTTTACAGCAGCATCATTGGTAATAGCCCAAAACCCAGAAATATTTCAAGTGTTATGAGCAGATGAATGAAAAAAGAAAATCTGGTATATCTGTATAATGGAACATCACATAACAATAAAAATGAATAAATGATTGACACCTGATATAACATGTTTGTTTGAGCCTCAAAATAATTATAGTGCATTAAAGAAGCCAGACCCAAAAGCATACATACTATATGTACAAATCCATTTTATATTGCTATAAAAGGATATGCTCTGTGTAAATTGTAAGGAAAAAATTTATTTCTTACAGTTCTGGAGGTTAGGAAGTTCAAGGTTCAAGGGCACTCATCTGGTGATGGCCTTATTGCTATGTCATCTCATGGCAGAATGTGGAAGGGTAAGAGGGTGAGAATGAGCCAGATAAGGAAAGAGAGAAGGGGGTAAGCTCATACTTTAATCATGAATCTTCTTCTGAGATAACAAACCCACTCCTAAGATAAAAACATTAATACATTCATGAGAGCAGAGCCCTCATGGTCTAATCATCTTTTAACAGTCCCACTTCTTAGCGCTGTCACAATGGCAATTAAATTTTCAACATGGGTTTTTGAAAAGGCATTCAAGCCATAGCACTGTTTGATTCAATTTATATAAAACTCTAGAAAATTACAACTAATATGCTGTGAGTGAAAGAAGATAAATGGCTGTTTATGGGGGAGGAGCAAGAATTAGTAATTACAAAGGGGCAAGAAGAACATCTGGGGATGAATGATAGATATGTTTACTATCCTCACTGTTGTAATGCTTTTATGAATATTATACATATATATGTTTATATATTTAAATATGTGTACTTTATTTTATATCAGTGATATCTGAAAAAATTATTAAAAAGATAAAACAGAAATTTAAAGTAACATCAAAAGAAAGTAGTTAAATTGCTGATATATAGTTGGAATCTGTACAAAGTCCATAGTCTGATTGAAGCACTTACCCATACAGTTTAAGCATTAGTTAGCAAGCAGTCTTTTAAAAGTCTTAAACCACTGCTGCTCTTTCCCTCTGGGAACACATAACAAGTAAAGGTTATGACTCAGTCATGTTTTCCATGGCTAGACACAACCACAAACACTTTCCCCATCACTACTCCCCTGCCCAGTTTTATACAACCTTAGCTTTTGTTTGTATGGAAATATTTACTGAGCATCTACAATATATCAGGCACTGTATTAGGCAGGGGTGAAGGCCAAGGTGTCAGATGCAAAAGTGAATAAGACATGGTTCCAGCCCTTAAAACACTACAGTGGTAAAAAGGACAAAACGCCACCCAAGTGTAAAGAGCAGTTTGTTTTCCATGCTCCAGTGTCTTTCTGCTCTCTACCTCATTCTTCCTCTTAGAAAAAAGGTTGATCAGATTCAGGTTTGTAATCCATTGGTGTCAATAAATCTCTGGAAGGACTATAGCAGTGCCTGCCTACATGATCCCTGGAGTTGCTGGGAGCCAAAATGTCTGGGAAACTGGAGCCTTTCCTGTCTCTCTGACTGTTGCTTGAATTCACAAGCTTTATCAGAGCTCTGGCTCTCAATCTGCCTGAAAACATGAATGAAGTCCCAGAGAATCCAGAGTCTATTAAAAACTCCATCTGGGTTTTTATCTCCACAGCTATCCAGCTCCTCTTATCTCCATTTATGAACCACACATCCCTGCCCCTCAACGAATCCAACTGAACAATATGGCCTACAGTTTGTGCTTCTAGGGGTCCTTTGGATGCCCAGGGCTGGTCTGTGAGAAGAAATGAACTCCAGAGTGTCATCGGATTGGGAAGCTCAGGGTTATGTGATAACATGAAAAATAGGTTTGAAGTTGTTGGGAACAAGCCCCCCAAAATCTGGCCATAAACTGGCCACAAAACTGGCCATAAACAAAATCTCTGCAGCACTGTGACATGTTCATGATGGCCATAACGCCCACGCTGGAAAGTTGTGGGTTTATGGGAATGAGGGCAACGAACATCTGGCCCACCCAGGGCGGAAAATGCTTAAAGGCATTCTTAAGCCACAAATAAGAGCATGAGCGATCTGTGCCTTAAGGACATGCTACTGCTGCAGTTAACTAGCCCAACCTATTCCTTTAATTCGGCCCATCCCTTTGTTTCCCATAAGGGATACTTTTAGTTAATTTAATATCTATAGAAACAATGCTAATGACTGGCTTGCTGTTAAAAAATATGTGGGTAAATCTCTGGGGCTATCAGGTCTGAAGGCTGTGAGACCCCTGATTTCCCACTTCACACCTCTATATTTCTGTGTGTGCGTCTTTAATTCCTCTAATGCTGCTGGGTTAGGGTCTCTCCAACCTAGCTGGTCTCGGCAGGAAGTGCCAGGTGCTTCAACCTAGAGTCTTTGGACAAAAATTAAAAATAAGCATTTCATCTAGCTATGTGTCAAAGATTGAGGAATTAGTCATTTACATTGACTTCCCAATGTATGCCACCCATTAACCAAAAGGCACAGTTATTTCCATGCAAATTATCCAATGTGTATCAGAAAAATTTAGTTATAAGCTGTATTTGATCACAACGTCAAATTCTGTTTATAAATACTCAAGCTCCAAAGTGGTTTCTTCTCTGCAACCACTTTAGAACATGTTTCTTCATGACACAAGGACGTGATGTCACACTCTGTTGATGCTGAAGCAAGAAACTCCTGTCAGTTTCCCATACTGTGATATGTCAAGTTGTAACATTTTCTAGAATTATCCAAGACCAATGAATTCCATCCCTGGTTAATTCATGCCTCGTATATTTAAAGTTGTCCAGAGAATGAGCATCACATTCTACTTTAGAAGACTGATTCTTTTCTGTATCTAACTTCACTGCAATATAGTGTTAAGATGAACATTGACTTAGAGTTAAACTCCCCAAACCTCATTTTCCTAATCTGTAAATCAATAAGGCAGAACTACACCTCTAAAACCACAATCTCTAAAGTTCCTTTTATTTCTGGCATTCAGTGATTTTTTCAATTCATTTTCATATTCAATCAGTAGTCAAATTGTGAGCATGTGCTATGTGCCATAAACTACATTAAGTAGGGAAGTGGTGGGGGCATCAGATACAGGAATGAGTAAGACATGGTCCCAGCCCTTAAAAATCTCTAGTGGGCTTTATTTCCATGATATCTTAAAGTCCCTAAACCTTTTCTTCAGGGGATGAGAGTCATTGTTGTGTGTATTTGTATTTTGAAGGAGGAGTAAAATCTTACCTACATTTAGAAAGCCAGATCAATTCAGTGGAAATGACTGAAGAGGCTGCTGCAATGGTGCCTGGCAGAAGTGAGGAGGGCTTGAGCTAAAGAGACTGGAGATGAAGGGGTCCATGAACAGTTAGTTATTCAACAATGTTAAATCAGTAAAATGTCTGGGCCTCTTAAATGCTTTGCATTGTTACCACTGTGGGGCATGTAAAATAGTATGAAGGCCTGCCTATGTCTTCACAGTTATAGAAGACAGTACATCCTCTCTTGGAAAAAGTCATGAGAAACAAACATTTTGCTGTGGAACAATGAGTCTGGAAAAACTAATTTGTAATATGGAAAGTTGTTTCAAGCTAGTCATGATAATTAATTCTCTTTCCATAGTAGACGCTAAATACCATAGGGGTTAAAAGAGGAAAGAACTACGTACCAACTGGAGCACTAAAGTCAAACTTCATAGAGGAAGGGGTTGGGATATCTCTGGTAAAAGGAGAAATATGCAAAGACAGCAAGGCATAGGTTGGGAGTGCCATGTGGTTTGTTGGTGGAATAGAATGTGGTAGGTGAGAGTAGTGTGGGATAGACGATTAAGCTATATTGAAGATAAAGTTGAATTAGACACGTTGAAGTAAAATCTAAGAATGTGCCTAAAGCTGTGCTAGATAGTTATGACTCCCAGTAAGATGGCAGAATAGGAGTTTTCTACCTTCGTCCCCCAGTCGTGCACCAAATTTGATAACCAGCCATGGACTGGAGTACCTTTGTGTAAGTCCAGAGTTCCAGTGGAGAAGTTCCAGCATACCTCTGGAGCAAAAAAAATTAGAGGATAGACAGATTAAAAAGGTAAAAAGAACATTCTCACTTTACCCATGTAACCCCGCCTCCAACGCACTATAACTCAGTACTAAGAGAAACCCCCATCAACCCATGATTCATACAGTGGGGAAAAGTGAGTGTATTTTAAGTGAGCACCTAGAACTTCCAGTTGTGTAGAATGCTGCCTATGAGTCACATTTTTTCTTGCCCTACACAGAATACTAAGGGGATCAGCACAGTTGAGTGACTGGGAGATGCCTAAAAGTAGGGGAGAGGGGAAAGGTGTAGTGTTTTCTAATGTGATTAAAATTAAATTGCTTTCAGCTTAAAATAGGCTGTTAAAACTATAAAATGTTTTGTTTAAGCATCATAGCAACTACAAAGCAAAATCTATAGATGATACACAAAAGAGAAAGAGAAAGGAATCAAATCATACCACTACAGAAAACTATCAAATCACATAGGGAGACAGGATGAGATGAATAAATGAACAAATGAACTATAAAACAGAGAGAAAATAATGAACAAAATAACAACCATAAATCTTTATCTATCAATAATTACTTCAAATGGAAGTGAACTAAACTTTTTAATCAAGAATGGCTGAATGCTTTTTTTAAAGACCCAACTGTATGCTGCTTACAAGAGACTCACTTTACCATTAAGGACATATAGAATGAAAGTGAGAGGATGCAGAAACATGTTACACAAATGGAAATCAGAAGAGAGCTTGGGAGCTATATTTATATCAGACAAAATAGACCAAACATCAAAAAATTTTTGGCAAGAAACCAAGAAGTTGACTGATTAAAAGAATATAGCAATTGTAAATATACATGTACCTGACATTGGAGCACTTAAATACATAAAACAAATATTAACAGATCTAAAGGCAGAAATTGACAGCAATACAGTAATATTAGGGTACTTCAATACTCCACTTTCAACAATGGCTACATCATTCAGATATTAAATTATCAAGGAAACAGCACATTTCAACTATATCTTAGACAAAAAGGATCTAACAGACACAGACAACATTCCATTCAACAGCAGGATAAATACACACTCCATTCAAGTACACATGGGATAGTCTTGAGTATAAATCATGTATTACATCAGAATCATCTTAACAAATTTAATAATATTGAGATCATATTAAATATCTCTGCCATTGACAACAGTATAAAACTAGAAATCAACAACAGAAGAAAAACTAGAAATTTACAAATATGTGGAAATTTACAAATTAAATAGCATACAACTGAGCAGACAATGGGTCAAATAAGAAATCAAAGAGAAAATTTTAAAAATACCATGCAACAGGTGAAAATGAAAACAAGACATACCAAAACTTATACAGCAAAAGTAGTTTAAAATAAAAACTATTACAGCAATAAAATACCCACATAAAGAAAAAAGAATGGTGTCAAATAAACAATTTAAGTTTACACTGAAGGAACTAGGAAAAGAAAAATAAACTAAGGACAAATAGCATAAATAAATAAAATATTAATGAAAAATAGAAAAGATGAATGAAACTAAGAGTTGGATATCTAAAAAGATGAATAAAATTGCCAAGACTTTAGTTAGACTAAAATGAAAAAGACTCAAATACATTAAATCAAAAATGAAAGAAGAGACATTATAAATAATACCACATAAATAATAAGGGTCAGAGAAAACACTATGAACAATTATATGCCAACAAATTAGGTAACCTAAAGGAAATCAATAGACTTCTAGAAACTTAGAACCTACCAAGACTGAATCATGAAAATGGAAAATTCAAACTGTTGGATAAAATGTAAGGATACTGACTCAGTAATCAAAAATATTTCAACACGGAAAAGCCCAGGGCCTGATGGTTTCACTGTTAATTCTACCAAATACTTAATGAATGATTAATACAATCCTTCTCAAACTCTTCCAAAAAAATTGAAGAGGAAGGAGCATTTCTTATATTCATCTTATGAGGCTAGCATTACCCTCACCCCAAAGCCAAATAGGGATACTACAAGGAATAAAAAATACAGGGAAATATCCTTGACAACCATAGATACAAAAGTCCTCAACAAAACACTATCAAACCAAGTTTAACAGCACATTAAAAGTATATTTCATCACAATCAAGTGGGATTTGTCCTGGGGATGCCAAGATGGGCAAAGGGCTTCAATAGACATTTATCAAAGGAAGACATATAAATAGCCAATAGATATATGAAAAAAATGCTCAACATCATTAAATACTGGGAAAATGCAGATTAAAATCATAATATCACCTCACACCTCTCAGAATGGTTATTATCCAAAGAAGGATGATAGATATTGGCAAAGCTATGGGCACACTTGCACACTGTTGGTAGAAATGTAAGTACAGCCATTATCAAAAACAATACAGTGATTCTTCAAAAAACTAAGAATAAAACTACTATACGGTTTAGCAGTCTCGCTTCTAGGTATGCATCTGAAGAGAATAATATCACTATTTTGGAGATATATCAATGCTCCC
The DNA here is from genome assembly GCF_000951035.1 of Colobus angolensis palliatus. Taxonomy (NCBI): domain Eukaryota; kingdom Metazoa; phylum Chordata; class Mammalia; order Primates; family Cercopithecidae; genus Colobus; species Colobus angolensis. The sequence goes on along the minus strand of NW_012116533.1, from coordinate 867,931 downwards.
ATGTTCACTGAAGCATTATTCAAAATAGCCAAGATTTGGAATCAACTTGTGTCTGTTGAGCGATGAATGAAAATGAATTTAACAGTAGTGTGGAAACTGGATTGAAGTAAGGAGGAATTGGGGAGGCCAATTAGAAGGCTATTGGAGTATATTATATATACATTCTGCCCTGTTGATTTCCCTTTCTACACACACACACACACACACACACACACACACACACACACACACGGACACACACCACTTATTTCTCTATTACCTGGGTAACTGGTGAAGAAATGTCCTTATCTGTCTGGGTACTAGGTCCTATTTCAACAGCCTAAGGTTTATATCACCACTGAATAGAAATTTCAGATAACTTTTCTCTTGGTGTTACTTCTAGGCACCCAGCCTTTCCCCAAATTTCATTGAGTTGAGCTTCCCACTGTGATTCGCACAGAGCTCTGAGTCAATCACACATTTGCCTGGCATGAAATTCTTAACTACAAGAGGGGCTTTCCAAGGTGGCTGAATAGGAACAGCTCCAGTGTGCAGCTCCCAGTGTGATCAATGCAGAAGATGGGTGATTTCTGCTTTTCCAACTGAGGTACCTGGTTCATGTTACTGGGACTCATTGGACAGTGGGTGCAGCCCACAGAGGGGGAGCTGAAGCAGGGCAGGGCATTGCCTCACCTGGGAAGTGCAAGGGGTTGGATTTCCCTTTCCTAGCCAAGGCAAGCCTGAACAGACTACCTGGAAAAACAGGACACTCCTGCCCAAATACTGTGCTTTTCCAAAGGTCTTAGCAACTGGCAGACAAGGTGATTTTTCTCCTGTGCCTGGTTCAGTGTGTCCCACACCCACAGAGACTAGCACACTGCGAGTGCAGCAGTCTGAGATCAATCTGTGAGGCAGTAGCCCGGCTGGTGGAGGGGAATCTGCCATTGCTGAGGCTTGAGTAGGTAAAGAAAGCAGCCTGGAAACTCGAACTAGGCAGAGCCCACCACAGCTCAACAAGGCCTACTGCCTCTAGACTCCACCTCTGTGGGCAGGGCATAGCTGAACAATAGGTGCTGCCTTGTTCTGACAACTTCTGCAGACTTAATCATCCCTGTCTGACAGCTCTGAAGAGAGCAGTGGTACTCCCAGCATGGCATTTGAGCACTGAGAATGGAGAGACTGCCTCCTCGAGTGGGCCTGACACCTATGTAGCCTAACTAGGAGACATCTCCCAGTAGGGGCCCACAGACACCTCATATAGGTGGCTGCCCCTCTGGGAAGAAGCTTCCAGAAGAAGGATCAGGCAGCAATATTTGCTGTTCTGCAATATTTGCTGTTCTGCAGCCTCTGCTGGTGATATCAAGGCAAACAGGGTCTGGAGTGGAACTCCAGCAAACTCCAACAGACCTGCAGCTGAGGGATCTGACTGTTAGAAGGAAAACTAACAAACACAAAGGAACACCATCAACATCAACAAAAAGGTCATCTACACCAAAACTCCATCTGTACGTCACCAACATCAAAGACCAAAGGTAGATAAAACCACAAAGATGGGGAGAAACCAGAGCAGAAAAGCTGAAAATTCTAAAAAAACAAGCACCTCTTCTCTTCCACAGGATTGCAGCTCCTCACCAGCAACAGAACAAAGCAGGATGGAGAATGATTTTGATGAGGTGACAGAAGTAGGATTCAGAAGGTGGGTAATAACAAACTTCTCTGAGTTAAAGGAGGATGTTTGAACCCATCGCAAGGAAGCTAAAAACCTTAAAAAAAGATTAGGCGAATGGTTAACTAGAATAAACAGTGTACAGAAGACTTTAAATGACCTGATGGAGCTAAAAACCATGATACGAAAACTTTGTGACACATGTACAAGCTTCAATAGCCAATTTGATCAACTGGAAGAAAGGGTACTAGTGATTGAAGGCCAAATTAATAAAATAAAGCAAGAAGACAATGTTAGAGAAAAAAGAGTAAAAAGAAATGAACAAAGCCTCCAAGAAATATGGGACTATGTGAAAAGACCAAATCTACATTTAATTGATGTACCTGAAAGTGATGGGGAGGATGGAACCAAGTTGGAAAACACACTGCAGGATATTATTCAGGAGAACTTGCCAAAATAAAAATGCAGACCAACATGTAAATTCAGGAAATGTGGAGAATACCACAGAGATACTCCTTGAGAAGAGCAACCCCAAGACACAAAATTGTCAGATTCACCAAGGTTGAAATGAAGGAAGAAGTGTTAAGGGCAACCAGAGAGAAAGGTCAGATTACTCACAAAGGGAAGCCCATCAGACTAACAGCGAATCTCTCAGCAGAAGCCCTACAAACCAGAAGAGAGTGGGAGCCAATATTCAACATTCTAAAGAAAAGAATTTTCAACCCAGAATTTCATATCCAGCCAAACTAAACTTCATAAGTGAAGGAGAAATAAAATCCTTTACAGACAAGCAAATGGTGAGAGATTTTGTCACCACCAGGCCTGCCTAACAAGAGCTTCTGAAGGAAGCACCAAACATGGAAAGAAACAATGGGTACCAGCCACTGCAAAAACAGGCCAAATTGTAAAGACCATTGATGCTATGAAGAAACTGCATCGATTAACAGGCAAAATAACCAGCTAACATCATAATGACTGGATAAAATTCAAACATAACAATATTAACCTTAAATGTAAATGGGTTAGATGCCCAAATTAAAAGACACAGACTGGCAAATTCAATAAAAAGTCAAGATCCATTAGTGTGCTGTATTCAGGATACCCATCTCACGTGCAAAGACGCACATGAACTCAAAATAAAGGAATGGAGGAAGATCTAACAAGCAACTGGAAAGCAAAACAAGCAGGGGTTGCAATCCTAATCTCTGATAAAACAGACTTTAAACCAACAAAGATCAAAAGAGACAAAGAAGGCCATTACATAACGGTAAAGGGATCAATTCAACAAGGAGAGCTAAATATCCTAAATATATATGCACCCAATACAGGAGCACCCAGATTCATAAGGCAAGTCCTTAGAGACCTACAAAGAGACTTAGACTCCCACATATTAATAATGGGAGACTTTAACACTACACTGTCAATCTTAGACAGATCAACAAGACAGAAGGTTAACAAGGATATCCAGGACTTGAACTCAGCTCTGCACCAAGCAGACCTAATTGACAGCTACGGAACTCTCCACCCAAATCAACAGAATATACATTCTTCTCAGCACCACATCACACTTATTCTAAAATTGACCACATAATTGGAAGTAAAGCATTCCTCAGCAATTGAAAAGAACAGAAATGACAACAAACTGTCTCTCAGATCACAGTGTAATCAAATTAGAACTCAGGATTAAGAAATTCACTCAAAATCACACAACTACATGGAAACTGAACAACTTGCTCCTGGATGACTACTGGGTAAATAATGAAATGAAGGCAGAAGAAAGATATTCTTTGAAATCAATGAGAATAAAGACACAATGTACCAGAATCTCTCGGACACATTTAAAGCAGTGTGTAGAGGGAAATTTATAGCACCAAATGTCCACAAGAGAAAGCAGGAAAGATAGAAAATTGACACCCTAACATCACAATTAAAAGCACTAGAGAAGCAAGAGCAAACACATTCAAAAGCTAGCAGAAGGCAAGAAATAACTAAGATCAGAGCAAAACTGAAAGAGATGGAGACACAAAAAACCCATCAGAAAATCAATGAATCCGGGAGCTGGTTTTTTGAAAAGATCAACATATTGATAAACTGCTAGCAAGACTAATAAAAAAGAAAATAGAGAAGAATCAAATAGATGCAATAAAGAATGATAAAGGGGACATCACCACCAATCCCATAGAAATACAAACTACCATCAGAGAATACTATAAACACCTCTATGCAAATAAACCAGAAAATCTAGAAGAAATGGATAAATTCCTGAACACATATACCCTCCCAAGACTAAACCAGGAAGAAGTTGAATCTCTGAATAACCAATAATAGGCTCTGAAATTGAGGTAATAATTAGTAGCCTACCAACTAAAAAAAGTCCAGGACCAGACGGATTCACAGATGAATTCTACCAGAGGCACAAAGAGGAGCTGGTTCCATTCCTTCTGAAACTATTCCAATCAATAGAAAAAGAGGGAATCCTCCCTTACTCATTTTATGAGGCCAGCATCATCCTGATAACAAAGCCTGGTGGAGAAACAACAAAAAAGAGAATTTCAGACAAATATCCCTGATGAACATTGATGTGAAAATCCTCAATAAAATACTGGCAAACCAAATCCAGCAGCACATCAGAAAGCTTATCCAACATGATCAAGTCAGCTTCATCCCTGGGATGCAAGGCTGATTCAACATACACAAATCAATAAACATAACCCATCATATAAACAGAACCAAAGACAAAAAGCACATGATTATCTCAGTAGATGCAGAAAAGGCCTTTGACCAAATTCAACAGCTCTTCATGCTAAAAACTCTCAATAAACTAGGTATTGATGGAACATATCTCAAAATAATAAGAGTTATTTATGACAAACCCAGAGCCAATATTGTACTGAATGGGCAAAACCCGGAAGCATTCCCTGTGAAAACTGGCACAAGACAGGGATGCTGTTTCTCACCATTCCTATTCAACATAGTGTTGGAAGTTTGGCCAGGGCAATCAGGCAATAGAAAGAAATAAAGGGTATTCAATTAGGAAATCAGGAAGTCAAATTGTCCCTATTTGCAGATGACATGATTGTATATTTAGAAAACCCCATTGTCTCAGCCCAAAATCTCAAGCTGATTAAC
>NW_012116533.1:850015-862337 GCF_000951035.1 Colobus angolensis palliatus | reverse complement strand
GGAAGTCAAATTGTCCCTATTTGCAGATGACATGATTGTATATTTAGAAAACCCCATTGTCTCAGCCCAAAATCTCAAGCTGATTAACAACTTCAGCAAAGTCTCAGGATATGAAATCAATGCGCAAAAATCACAAGCATTCCTACACACCATTAACAGACAGAGAGCAAATCATGAGTGAACTCCCATTCACAATTGCTACAAAGATAATAAAATAACTAGGAATACAACTTACAATGGATGTGAAGGACCTCTTCAAGGAGAACTATAAATCACTGCTCAAGGAAATAAAAGAGGACAGAAACAAATGGAAGAATATTCCATGCTCATGGATAAGAAGAATCAATATCAGGATAATGGCCATACTGCCCAAAGTAATTTATAGATGCAATGCTATCCCCATCAAGCTACCAATGACTTTCTTCACAGAATTGGAAAAAACCTACTTTAAAGTTCATATGGAATCAAAAAAAGGCCTGCATTGCCAAGACAACCCTAAGCCAAAAGAGCAAAGCTGGAGGCATCATGCTACCTGACTTCAAACTATACTACAAAGCTACAGTAATCAAAACAGCATGGTATTAGTACCAAAACAGACATATCGACCAATGGAACAGAACAGAGCCCTCAGAAATAACACCACATGTCTACAACCATCTGATCTTTGACAAACCTGACAAAAACCAGAAATGGGGAAAGCATTCCCCACTTAATAAATGGTGCTTGGAAAACTGGCTAGCCATATGTAGAAAGCTGAAACTGGATCCCTTCCTTACACCTTATACAAAAATTAATTCAAGATGGTTTAAAGACTTAAATGTTAGACCTAAAACCATGAAAACCCTAGAAGAAAACCCAGGCAATACCATTCAGGACATAGGCATGGGAAAGGTCTTCATGGCTAAAACACCAAAAGCAATGGCAACAAAAGCCAAAATAGACAAATGGGATCTAATTAAACTAAAGAGCTTCTGCACAGCAAAAGAAACTACCATCAGAGTGAACAGGCAACCTACAGAATGGGAGAAAACTTTTGCAATCTACTCATCTGACAAATGGCTAATATCCAGAATCTACAAAGAACTCAAACAAAGTTATAAGAAAAAATCAAACAACCACATCAAAAAGTGGACAAAGCATATGAACAGACACTTCACAAAAGAAGACATCTATGCAGCCAACAGACACATGAAAAAATGCTCATCATCACTGGTCATCAGAGAAATGCAAATCAAAACTATAATGAAATACCATCTCACACTAGTTAGAACAGCAATCATTAAAAAGTCAGGAAACAACAGGTGCTGGAGAGGATGTGGAGAAATAGGAACACTTTTACACTGTTGGTGGGAGTGTAAATTAGTTCAACCATTGTGGAAGACAGTGTGGAGATTCCTGAAGGATCTAGAACTAGAATTACCATTTGACCCAGCAATCTCATTACTGAGTATATACCCAAAGGATTATAAATCATGCTACTATAAAGACACATGCACACGTTTGTTTATTGCAGCACTATTCATAATAGCAAAGACTTGGAACCAACCCAAATGTTCATCAATGATAGACTGGATTAAGAAAATGTGGCACATATATACCATGGAATACTATGCAGCCATAAAAAGGATGAGTTCATGTCCTTTGTAGGGACACTGATGAAGCTGGAAACCATCATTCTCAGTAAACCATCACAAGGACAGAAAACCAAACACCGCATGTTCTCACTCATAGATGGGAATTGAACAATGAGATCACTTGAACACAGGGTGGGGAACATCACACACCAGGGCCTGTCATGGGGTGAAGGGCTGGTGGAGGGATAGCATTAGGAGAAATACCTAATGTAAATGATGAGTTGATGGGTGCAGCAAACCAACATGGCACACGTATACCTGTGTATCAAGCCTGCACATTGTGCACATGTACCCTAGAACTTAAAGTATAATAATTTTAAAAAAGAGAGAAATTCTTAACTAACCCCACTGAATTTCCTGGGATGTCCAAGTTTTCTTTCCGCTAACATTTATACAAAATAACACAGCTGCGACTTCAGTTTCACTGTTTCCAGCAAACAGGACAGGCCCTGAAACTACAGTGACTCCTTGAGAGGAACTAGTTATTACAGGCATATAAGAACAGAATGTCATTCACACAGCCATTCCAATTATCTCAGGGTAGGAATAATTCTCTTCCCTAGGGCAGCTTGCCTTCGATTTCCTAGAATGTCAGAGCTAATGTGTTCCTTAGAGATTATCCTCTTTCGGATGAAGTGACTGAGACCCAGAGAGAATAAGTAGATTTTCCTAGATTATTATCCTAATTAGTGATAGAAATGGGACTGGATGCAGTTTACTAAGCCCTGGGTGTGCCCTTTCTTTTCATTATATTTAGCTCTCAAGGGAATACTGCTCTGATCCCTGTTACTGCACTCTATGGAAAATTTTGCTGTTATCTGGCTATTTTTCAATAAATCGAAGACCTAAAGGTAAAAAAAATTTAGAGACTTATAAGGGTGATTAATCAAATAAGAGGTGACACCCTGAATATCAGAGTGATCAATAACAAAACAACAATGAGAATTTAAAAAATTAGGTGTGCTTGCCATTTTTCCGTCTGTAAGGGTGCACCCTTCTATACAGAAGTAACTTGCCTTGCTGAGAATTAGAAAGTAAATTTTATATTTGAGTGCTATTTCTTTTGCGGCACCGAACCTTTATATATAACAATTTGGGGTCTCACCAGGGATTACATTCCCCTCCAGGGACAGTCTCTGTTTCTCTCTTATGAGGAGGTGCATCCCACCCTATTGTGGCAGCCTCAGGGGTGAGAAATCAAGACCCACCCAGTGCGAGGAATAACCCGAGCTCTCAGCAATGCAAAAATCAAACAAACAAACAAACAAACAGAAAACTGGTCAGCAACCTAGCTTAAAGGATTCTCACATACTGCGGTGACAATGCTGTGCACAGACCATGGAAGGAGAAGCCTCGGGAGCTGGTAAAGTATTTCTTTAGTGGTCAAATTCTGGAGGGCTAAATGTGTATGTGCATGAATGTCTACAAACGACCCTACTTGTGGTGTTGTTCGTGTGGATGGTGACAAGTCCTACTGCTGGACGGAGTGAGTGGGTCCTCTCCGCGGTTCCGAAGCTACCTCATATGGCTTAGGGTGGATCCTGCCATAGGATTTATACTGGCATGCCAACACTAACAAGGGCCTGACTCTATCCTGGGGGAGCGGCCAGAGAGGACAGCACCAGTAGGAAGTGTGCAGAGGACCTTCAGAAGGGGAAAGAGGAGAAACAGGTCAACCTTCCAGGACAGGCAAGACACCCCCTGGTTTGAGGGGGTTGAGCCTTTCAGGACAGGCAAGGTGAGACATTCCTAGTGTTGAGGGGTTGGACCTTCTGGGACAGGTAAGGCGAGACATCCCTGGTGTTGAGGGGTTAAGCCTTCTGCTAATTTAAAGGGTTGAACCTGACACAACCCACCCCCCTTTCCTTTATTCTTGGGGAAAGAGAGAGTAGCTCCATTCCCGCAGGTCCCTACCCTAGAGGGGAGAGAGAGAGAGAGGCAGGAGAGGAGAGAGAGAGGGAGAGAGGCAGGAGAAGAGAGAGAGAGAGAGGGAGTGAGGCAGAGAGAGAGGGGGGAGAGGCAGAGAGAGAGGGAGAGAGGTAGAGAGGGAAAGGAAGAGACAGAGAAAGAGGGAGTCAAAGAGAGAGACAGAGAGAGAAAGGCAGAGAGAGAGAGAGAGGAAGAGAGGCAGAGAGAGAGAGAGGAAGAGAGGCAGAGAAATAGGATGAGACAGACAAAAAGGGAGTCAAAGAGAGAGACAGAAAGTCAAAGAGAAAAAAAGAGATATATAAGTAGTCGAGGAAAAAAAAAGTGTACCCTATTCCTTTAAATGCCAAGGTAAATTTAGAACCTATAATTGATAATTAAAGGTCTTCCCCATGACCCTACTAACACTCCAATACCACTTTGTTGTCAGTGTAAACAAGGGCATAGCCCAAAAGCACTGAGGCCACTGACAACCCGTAGCTTTCAAAAATCCTTAACCCAGTAACCTGCGGATGGCCCAAATGCCTTCAACCTGTAGCGGCAACTGCTCTGCTAACAGAAGAAAGTAAAAATATAACTTTTAGAGGAAGCCTCATTGTAAGCACACCTCACCAGTTGAGAACTATCCCAAGTCAAAAAGCAAAAATCTTAAAGTATAGGGTTATTCTGTTAGAAAAAGATGATTTGTCATCAACCACTGAAAATTCCCTTAACCCAGCAGGTTTCCTAACAGGGGATTTAAATCCTAATTACCATACAAAGATCCGACCAGACCTAGGAGGAACCCCCTTCAGGACAGGACAATAGATGCTTCCTCCCGGGTGACTGAGGGGGGGAAAAAAGAAAAGGCAATGTGTATTCAATAATTGATAGAGAAACTCTTGTAGAGGCAGAGTTAAGAAAATTGCCTAATAACTGGTCTGCTCAAATGTGCAACCGGTTTGCACTGAGTAAAGCCTTAAAATACCTACAGAACCAGGAAGGAACCATCCATACCAATTCTAAGTTAATTTGAACTAAACAAGATCTTATCAATAGCAAAGAATAATTGAAATCCCAAACTTAGAAGGTTTTCAACAAAAGCAAAGTTTGTTAACAGTTAACAGTGTAACATGTATTATCCTAAATTCTAATCTTGTGGCCTAAGCAGTCTAGTCCACAGACATGAAGGAAGTTCACTTTAGAAAAGAATGGTTAACATTTTTAGGAAAATAAAATTTAAAAAAAAGTGGGGGAGAATTTATGTAAAAAGAATGTTGTATGGTAAATTCTTGTCCTAGAATAACTAACTGGTTGCTTTTTTTTTTTTTTTTTAAAAAAGGGGATGTTTGCAACAAGTCAGAAAGTTGAGGCATTTCGAAGAATTATCTGTGAAAGTCATGGAGAAAAAAGAAAAAAGTTATAAAAGGAAATTTATGCAAGAAATGTTGTATAATTTAAAAGTAATTACACCTCCTAAATGTAAAATTATTGAAGAAACAGTTTATGTGCAAGGTGTGTAAGAAAAGTAAAATATGCCGGGCGCGGTGGCTCAAGCCTGTAATCCCAGCACTTTGGGAGGCCGAGACGGGCGGATCACGAGGTCAGGAGATCGAGACCAACCTCTCTACCAAAAAATACAAAAATCTAGCCGGGCGAGGTGGCGGGCGCCTGTAGTCCCAGCTACTCCGGAGGCTGAGGCAGGAGAATGGCAAAAATATGTATATTTTGTTTTAAAGGTTTAATCAAGTTTTAAAATGTTAATTGTAAAGTAAATTCTGTGTGTAAACATATTGGCTAAAGTTAAAAAGGTATCATCTAGTTTTTCTGTGAATTGGACATTAAAATAAAAGCACCACAGGTTTTTATTAAAGCACTAACCTGCTCTTTAACAAAAATTATGAAAGGTTAAAAAGAGTCTGTAAAAATCTTACCTTATGGTCAGACATTAAAAATTGAATAAATATGTCTATAAAGTTTTATTAAAATTAACATCAATAACACACAATATAAAGGTGAAATTTAGCTTATCTCATATGAAAATCATACAGAAAGCATTGTTAAATATAAAATGGTGTTTGTCTTTCTTTGGTCTAAAAACTAATAAAAATAGGTGCCAAAGAAAATTTCTCAGTAAGAAGGCACCAAAGACTATAAAGTCCACTGTTGATGTCCCCACATTTAAAACAAAAGGTCAATTTCTTAGAAATTATGTACTTGGTTTATCTTCCACTTTCCTTTCCCTCAAAACTGAAAGTCTTTTAGCACAGGTACCACCTCTAGAATTTCTGGTAAACCAGTACCAGCCCGAAGATCACCTTCTCATCAAAGGGTGGAAAAAAGAAAAACTTGAGCCAGCCTGGGAAGGACCCTACCTTGCGCTGCTAACCACTGAGACTGCTGTTCATAAAGTGAAAAAGAGAATCAAGAACATCCTGGCCTTGATCTTAGGGTGAGAGCAGCCATTCTCTATCATTCAGTGTTATTTGCTCCAGTATTTTGTAGATGCTCTTCCTGTTGAGGAAGTTCTTTTCTATTCCTATTTTCCTGAGAGATATCATGAATGGATATTGAATTTAGTCAAATTATTTTACTGCATAAATTAATATGGTCTAGTGAATTCTCTTATTTAGGCTGGTAGATTCCACCGATTGATTTTCAAATGTGAATCAGAGTTGCACCTCTGGAATAAACTCCATTAGGTTATAGTGTATAATTTTCATTATATATTGCTGAATTCTGTTCTTAATATTTTGTTAAGAATTTTTGCCTCTGTTTTCCTTTTTCTTTTTTTTTATACTTTAAGTTCTAGAGTACATGTGCACAACATGCAGGTTTGATGCACAGGTATACATGTGCCATGCTGGTTTGCTGCACCCATTAACTCATCATTTACATTAGGTATTTCTCCTAATGCTATACCTCCCCCAGACCTCCACCCTGTGACAGGCCTCAGTGTGTGATGTTCCCTGTCCTTTGTCCAAGTGACCTCATTGTTCAATTCCCACCTATGAGTGAGAACATGCGGTGTTTGGTTTTTCTGTCCTTGTGATAGTTTCCTGAGAATGATGGTTTCCAGCTGCATCCATGTCCCTACAAAGGACGTGAACTCATCCCTTTTTATAGCTGCATAGTATTCCCTGGTGTATATGTGCCACATTTTCTAATCTAGTCTATCACTGATGGACATTTGGGTTGGTTCCAAGTCTTTGCTATTGTGAATAGTGCTGCAATAAACATACATGTGCATGTGTCTTTATAGTAGCATGATTTATAATCCTTTGGGTATATACCCAGTAATGGGATTGCTGGGTCAAATGGTATTTCTAGTTCTAGATCCTTGAGGAATCGCCACACTGTCTTCCACAATGGTTGAACTAATTTACACTCCCACCAACAGTGTAAAAGTGTTCCTATTTCTCCACATCCTCTCCAGCATCTGTTGTTTCCTGACTTTTTAATGATTGCCATTCTATCTGGTGTGAGATGGTATTTCATTACAGTTTTGATTTGCATTTCTCTGATGACCAGTGATGATGAGCATTTTTTCATGTGTCTGTTGGCTGCATAAAGTCTACTATTATTATTGTGTGGGAGTCTAAGTCTCTTGGTAGGTCTCTAAGAACTTGCTTTATGAATCTGTGTACTCCTGTATTGGGTGCATTTATATTTAGGATAGTTAGCTCTTCTTGTTGAATTGATCCCTTTACCATTATGTAATGGCCTTTTTTGTCCCTTTTGATCTTTGTTGGTTTACAGTCTGTTTTATTCAGAGACTAGGATTGCAACCCCTGCATTTTTTGCTTTCCATTTGCTTGGTAGATCTTCCTCCATCCCTTTATTTTGAGCCTATGTGTGCCTTTGCACATGAGATGTGTCTTCTGAATACAGCACATTGATGGGTCTTGATTATTTAACCAGTTTGCCAGTTTGTGTCTTTTAATTGGAGCATTTAGCCCATTTACATTTAAGGTTAATATTGTTAACAGGTCATTTAAGGTTTTCTGTACACTGTTTATCCTAGTTAGCCATTCGTCTAATCTTTTTTCAAAGTTTTTTAGCTTCCTTGCAATGGATTAGAGCACGCTTGTTTAGCTAGGAGTAGTTTATTATTACCTACCTTCTGAAATCTTCTTCTGTCAACTCTTCATAGTCATCCTCCATCCAGCTTTGTTCCATTGCTGGCGAGGAGCTGCCATCCTTTGGAGGAGAAGAGGTGCTTTGATTTTTACAATTTTCAGCTTTTCTTCTCTGGTTTCTCCGCATCTTTGTAGTTTTATCTACCTTTGGTCTTTGATGTTGGTGACCTACATATGGGGTTTTGGTGTAGATGAACTTTTTGTTGATGTTGATGCTATTCCTTTGTGTTTGTTAGTTTTCCTTCTAACAGTCAGGTCCCTCAGCTGCAGGTCTGTTGGAGTTTGCTGGAGTTCCACTCCAGACCCTGTTTGCCTGGGTATTACCAGCAGAGGCTGCTGAACAGCAAATATTGCGGAACAGGAAATATTGCTGCCTTATCCTTCCTCTGGAAGCTTTGTCCCAGAGGGGCAGCCACCTATATGAGGTGTCTGTTGGCCCCTACTGAGAGGTGTCTCCCAGTTAGGCTACACGGGGGTCAGGGACCTACTTGAGCAGGCAGTCTCTCTCCATTCTCAGAGCTCAAGCGCCATGCTGGGAGAACCACTGCTCTTTTCAGAGCTGTCAGACAGGGACATTTAAGTCTGCAGAAGTTTTCTGCTGCCTTTTGTTCAGCTATGCCCTGCCCACAGAGGTGGAGTCTAGATGCAGTAGGCCTTGTTGAGCTGAGGTGGGATCCACCCAGTTTGAGCTTCCTGGCTGCTTTGTTTACCTACTCAAGCCTTATCAATGGCAGACACCCCTCCCCCAGACAGGCTGCTGTCTTGCAGATCCATCTCAGACTGCTGCACCAGCAGTAGTAAGGCTCTGTGGGCATGGGAGCTGCCACATTAGGCAAGGGAGAGAATCACCTTGTCTGTCGGTTGCTAAGACCTTGGGAACAGCACCATATTTGAGCGGGAGTGTCCCATTTTTCGAGGTAGTCTGTCATGGCTTCCCTTGGCTAGGAAAGGGAAATCACCTAACACCTTGCACTTCCCCGGTGAGGTGACACCTCCTCCTGCTTTGGCTTGCCCTCCATAGGCTGTACCCACTGTCCAGCCAGTCCCAATGAGACGAACCAGGTACCTCAGTTGGAAATGCAGAAATCACCTGTCTTCTGCATCGATCTTGCTGGGAGCTGCAACCTGGAGCTGTTCCTATTTGGCCATCTTAGAACGCCCTCCACCTCCGTTTTCATAAGAGATGTTTTCTGTAATTTTTATTTTGTACTGCCTTTGTCTGGTTTGGGTATCAGGGTAATAGTAGCTTCAGAATAATAGCCTCTATTTTCAGCAAGATATTGTAAAAACGTGTTAATTCTTCAAGTGTTTGGTAGAATTCTGCAATAAAACTATTTTGGTCTGGATATTTCTTTTTAGACACTTTAAAACTAAGAATTCAATTTATTTGACAGTTTATAGGGCTATTCAAATTCTCTATTCCATATTGAAGGAGTTGTGGTATTTTAATTTTTTGAGGAATTGGTCCATTTCATCTAAGTATGTAAGGCTGTTCTTAGCATTCTCTTATTATCCATTTGATGCCTGCAGAGTCTACAGTGATATCCAGTATTTCATTCCCGATATTTGTAAGTTGTGTCTTCTCTCCCTTTATTTCTTCAGCCTTGCTAGAGGTTTGTCAATTTTATTGATTGTTCAAAGAACCAGGACTTTTTTTCACAGATTTTTTCTATTGTTTTTCTGTTTTAAATTTTATTTATTTCTGCTTTTATGTTTATTTCCTTCTGCTTAGCTTGTGTTTATTTTGCTCTTCTTTTTCTAGGTTCTTGAGGTAGGACTTATATTATTGGTTAGAGACTGCCTTTTTGCAAATGTAAGCATTTGTTGCTGTACATTCATCTATCAGTATTTCATTAGCCATATCTCATAGATATAAATATATTGTGTTTTCCTTTTCATTCAGTTCAATGTATTTTTAGATTTCCTTCAAGCATCCTTTTTGACTAATATTTTGAAGTGTCTTGTTTAGATTCCAAGGGTTTGAAAAAGTTCTTGTTCATTTTCTAGTTTGATTCCACTTGTCATTGGAGAGCACACTCTGTATGATTTCAGTTCTTTCAGATTTGTTGAGGTTTGCTTTATTGCCCTAGATATGGTTTAATTTAAGGAATGTTCCATGGGACCTTAAAAATAATATGTATTTGGAATATATATTCCACTGTTGCTGGGGGGTGTGTTCTATACATATCCATTAGATACTGTTGATTGATTGTGTTGTTAAATTCTAAATTCTTGCTGATTTTCAGTCTAGTTGTTGTAACAATTGTTGAAGGATGAGTGTAGAAGTGTACAAGTATAATTGTGGATTGGTCTATTTCTCATTTTAGTTTTGAAAGATTTTGCTTTACATATTTTGCAGCTCTGTTTTTTAATGCATGTACATTTAAAATCCGTGTCTTCTTGGTGGATGGACCCTTCTGTTATTACATAGTATCCCTGTATGTTTTTGGTAATTGTATTTACTCTGAAGTCTGTCTGATATTAATATAGCCATTCATGTTTTCCTTAGATTGATGTACTATGATGTATGTTTTTCCAATCTTCTATTTTAAGCTTGACTATAGTGTTTTAATTTACATGAGTTGTTTTTGTAGATAGCTTATGGTTAAGTAGTGTTTATTAATCCAGCCTTTCACTATCTGTCTTTTAATCCGTGTACTTAGATTATTTATAATTAAAGTAATTATTGTTATGTTAGGGCTATGTATGCTTATTTACTTTTTGTTTTGTTTGTTCTCTGTTTTTTTCTTCTATTTTCTTGTCCCCACCCTACTATGGATTACTACAGTATACATATAGAACCACATCAAACAGTGCCATAGTTCTTGCTTCAAATATAAAACATAATCAGAAAAACAAAAATGAGAAGGAAAGTCTATTGTATTTATCCATTTTTTCTCCATTTTTTATTCTTCCTGAAGTTCAATATTTCTTTTATTGTTTCCTTGCTGTATAGACAGCTTCCTTTAGTCATTCTTTTAGGGTAGGTCTGCTGGCAACAAATTCTCTTAGTTTTCCTTCATATGAGAATCTCAATTTTCCCTTGATTTCTGAAGTGTATTTTCACTGAATACAGGAATCTGGATTGACAGTTCATTTCTTTTAGCACTTGAAAAATACTGTCACTTCCTTCTGCTCTCCATGATTTATATGAAAAATACGTATCATTCAAATTGTTTGTCCCTGCAAGTAAGATGTCATTTATCTCATTATTATCAATATGCTTTCATTGTCTTTATTTTTCAGAAGTGTGATTATGATGTGTCTTACTGGGTTTTTTTTTTTTAATTATTATTTGAAGTTCGGTTGGTTTCTTGAATCTGTAGTTTTATGTCTTTTGCCAAATCTGGCAAGTTTTCAGCCATTATTTATAGGTTCTTTTTTTCTGTCCTGACCTCTTTATTCTTTCCTCTGACACTTCAGTAACATGTATGTTGGATTGGAGACTATTCACTTTCCTTTTTCTAGACTGTGTTCTGTCTGTTGTTTAGATGTGATATTTTCTACATCTTCTTTTTCTCATAGACAAATAAAATTTATTTTATGGCCCTCATTCATATCTGTAGACTTGATCAGAATGCTGTTAACTAGAGTGGATTTCTTTCTTTCTTTTAATTATACTTTAGGTTCCAGGATACAGGCGCAGAATGTGTGGGTTTGTTACATAGGTATACTTGTGGCATGGTGGTTTGCTGCACCTATCAACCTGTCATCTAGGTTTTAAGCCCTGCATGCATTACCTATTTCTCCTAATGCTGTCCCTCCCCTCATCCCCCAGTCCCCAACTGGTGCCAGTGTGTATTGATCCCCTCCCTGTGTCTATGTGTTCTCATTGTGAAGCTCTCACTTATTAGTAAGAATACGCAGTGTTTGGTTTTCTGTTCCTGTGTTAGTTTGCTGAGGATGATGGCTTCCAGCTTCATCCATGTCCCTGCAAAGGACACGATCTCATTCCTTTTTATGGCTGCCTAGTATTCCATGGTGTGTATGTGCCACATTTTCTTTATCAAGTCTATCATTGATGGGCATTTGGGTTGATTCCAGGTTTTGCTATTGTAAATAGTGCTGCAGTAAACATATGTGTGCATGTGTCTTTACAGTAGAATGATTTATATTCTTTTGGGTATACACCCAGTAATGGGATTACTAGGTCAAATGGTGTTTCTGGTTCTAGATCCTTGAGGAATTGCCACCTGTCTTCCATAATGGTTCAAATAATTCACATTCCTACCAACAGTGTAAAAACATTCCAGTCTCCACAGCCTTGTCAGGATCTATTGTTTCTTGACTTTTTAATGCTTGCCATGCTTACTGGTGTGAGATGGTATCTCATTGTGGTTTTGATTTACATTTCTCTAATAATCAGTGATGATGAGCTTTTTTTCATATGTTTGTTGACTGTGTAAATGTCCTCTTTTGAGAAGTGTCTGTTCATATCCCTTGCCCACTTATTGATGGGGTTGTATTGTTTTTGCCTTGTAAATTTGTTAAAGTTACTTGTAGATTCTGGATATTAGAACTTTGTCAGATGGGTAGTCTGGATATTAGACCTTTGTCAGATGGGTAGCTTGCAAAAATTTTCTCCCATTCTGTAGGTTGCCTATTCACTCTGATGATAGTTTCTTTTGCTGTTCAGAAGCACTT
>NW_012116533.1:835003-849740 GCF_000951035.1 Colobus angolensis palliatus | reverse complement strand
TAGTAGAGACGGGGTTTCACTGTGTTAGCCAGGATGGTCTCGATCTCCTGACCTCGTGATCCGCCCGTCTCGGCTTCCCAAAGTGCTGGGATTACAGGCTTGAGCCACCACGCCTGGCCTCTTCTAGGGTTTTTATGTCTTTGCATTTTACATTTAAGTCTTTAATCCACCTTGAATTAATTTTTGTATAAGGTGTAAGGAAGGGGGCCAGTTTCAGTTTTCTGCATATGGCTAGCCAGTTTTTCCAGCAGCATTTATTAAATTGGGAACCCTTTCCATATTGTCTGTTTTTGTTTGGTTTCTTGAAGTTCAGGTGGTTGTAGATACATGGTGTTATTTCTGAGGTCTCTGTTCTTTCCCATGGGTCTATATGTCTGTTTTGATACCAGTACCATGCTGTTTTGGTTATGTAGCTTGTAGTATAGTTTGAAGTCAGGTAGCATGATGTCTCCAGCTTTGTTCTTTTTGCTTAGTATTGTCTTGGCTATATGGTCTCTTTTTTGGTTTCATATAAAATTTAAAGTAGTTTTTTCCAATTCTGTGAAGAATATCTATGGTAGTTTGATGGGAGTAGCATTTAATCTATAAATTACTTTGGACAATGTGACCATTTTAACAATATTGATTCTTCCTACTCATGAGGATGGAATGTTTTTCCATTGGTTTGTGTCCTTTCTTATTTTCTTGAGCAGTGGTTTGTAGTTCTCCTTGAAGCGTTCCTTTACTTCCCTCGTTAGCTGTATTCCTAGATATTTTTTTCTCTTTGTAGCAATTGTGAATGGGAGTTCATTCATGATTTGGCCCTCCACTTGTCTATTGTTGGTGTATAGGAATGCTTGTGATTTTTGCACATTAATTTTGTATCCTGAGACTTTGCTAAAGTTGCTTATCAGCTTAAGAAGTTTTAGGGCTGAGACGATGGAGTTTCCTAAATATAGAATTATGTCATCTGCAAACAGACAATTTGACTTCCTCTCTTCCTATTTTAATACGCTTTATTTCTTTATGTTGCCTCATTGCCTTAGCTAGAACTTCCAATATACTATGTTGAATAGGAGTGGTGGAAGAGGGCATCCTTGTCATGTGCTGGTTTTCAAAGGGAATGCTTTCAAGTGTTTCCCATTTAGTATGATATTGGCTGTGGTGTTTTCATAAATAGCTCTTATTATTTTTGAGATATGTTTCTTCAATACCTAGTTTATTGAGAGTTTTTAACATGAAGGGATGTTGAATTTTATCAAAGCCTATTTTTCTCTCTTCAGGTTCACTAATTCTTTCCTCTGCCCCCTCCATTCTGCTCTTGAGGTCACCTGTAGTTTCTTTTACATTATCACACTTTTCAGTTTTCAAATTTCCATTTGGTTCTTTTTTATATCTTCTGTGTCTTGCTGAGGCTTTCTATTTCTTTGCTAAGACTCTCTAAGCTTTCATTTGTTTTGAACATATAAATAATTTTGTGTGATGCACATCTTTATGGCACTGCTTTAAAATATTTGTCAGATAATTCTAGTATCTCTGTCATCTTGGTGTTGGCACCTATTTTCTTTTTTTCATTCAATCTAATAACTTCTTGCTTCTTAATATAAAAAGTAATTTTTTATTGGAACCCAGGCATATTGGGTATTACTGTTTGAGACTCTGGATCTTATTTACACTTTTTGAATTAGCTTGTTTCTTCTGACACTTCTCTGTCAAAGTACCTTGTTACTGCCAGGTGGGGGGTAGAGGATCAGTTTCCCCACTCAGCTTCCTTTGACAAGTGGCATGGGCTTTTCCTTTGTGTTAGACAGAGTGGAATTTCCAGTTCCCTATTAAGCTTCCAGTGATACTTCCCTGGCTGAAAGAGGTAAGCAGGTCTCATTACTGCTCTCCGTATTTCATCCAATGACACCATGGGAGTGTAGGTGGCCTTATTACACTGGTCAGTGGAGAAAGCTCTTACTCTCCACTACACTTCCTCTGACACCACTGCAGGAGAGAAAAGTAGAAACATCTCATTACTGCTGGGTGCCAGTGGAAGTCCACGTTTCCCCTGTAGTCTTCACTGATGACATGGGTGTTGGGAGGATAACCTTGTTACCAGTTGGCAGTGACAAAAGTCCCAGTTCATTACTTTGCCTTCTTTTACACCAACCTGATGAGGGTGTTAAACTGCCTAGTTACATCCCTGAGAGGGTGATAGGCCCTCCACTTGTCCCTTACTTGCATGGGTGGGGATGAGTCCACGAATATTTCTGTGATGATTGACTGGAGTAGAGCCATTATTGTCTAAAAGTTTTCTGGCCTGCTAGACTGTCTCTTTCCTGATACTTTGACTAGAGAGAATAGACTTTTGTTAGGAACATTTTCATTTCCACCTCTTGGTGTTTCCTTTTTAGTCTTTTTCAGTTCCTTATATAGGATACTCAAGGCAAAAAGAAAACCCAGAGAACTCAACATCATATCATTCCTTGGGTCCCAGTGTCACTAGCCAGTCTGCCTTCTTCTTACTACCTTTCATAACCTTTTCTTATTTGATTCATGGACAGATGGTATATAACTTATGATGGTTCCATTTGGGAATTTTCTACTTTAAGGTGGAATGAGAGTGACACACATTCTGTAGAAACCCTGTTTTTCTCATGATGCTTGGCAGTGGTAGTGAGTCACAGTTGCCAGTCAGCCATGCATTTTTGACTTACAGTATTTTCAACTTATGATGGGATTATCAGAACATAACCCCATTGTAAGTAGAGAGATGTCACGGGAACCCTACCTCTGATATTCAGTGTGGGTTCTTTTTTATCTTCCTGTCAGCTGGTCTGAGAAATAAAGGAAAAGAGTACAAAAGAGAGAAATTTTAAAGCTGGGTGTCTGGGGGAGACATCGCATGTCGGCAGGTTCCATGATGTTCCCTGAGCCATAAAACCAGCAAGTTTTTATTAGCAATTTTCAAAAGGGAGGGAGTGTACGAATAGGGTGTGGGTCACAGAGATCACATGCTTCAAGGGCGACAAAAGATCACAAGGCAGGAGGTCAAGACGAGGTCACAAGGTCAGGCAAAACTAGAATCACTAATGAACTTCCATGTCCAGCTGTGCATGCATTGTCATTGATAAACAAGTTTCAAGAGCAGAGAACTGGTCTGACTATAATTTGCCAGGCTGGAATTTCCTAATCCTAGGAAGCCCGGGGGTGCTGCAGGAGACTAGGGTGTGTTTCATCCTTATTTACATCTGCATAAGGCAGACACTCCCAGGGCAGCCATTTTAGAGACCCCACCCTGGGAATGCATTCTTTTCCCAGGGCTGTTGATTACTAATATTCCTTACTGGGGAAAGAGTTCAGCAATATTTATCTTACCCATTTTCGGTAATAAGAGAAATATGGCTCTGTCCTGCCTGCCCACAGGCAGCCAGACTTTAAGGTTATCTCCCTTGTCCCCTGAAAATTGCTGTTATCCTGTTCTTTAAGGTACCCAGATTTCATATTATTGAAACACACATGCTCTACAAACAATTTGTGCAGTTAAAGCAATCATCAGAGGGTCCTGAGGCAACATTCATCCTCAGCTTACCAAGATGATGGGATTAAGAGATTAAAGTAAAGACAGGTGTAAGAAATTATAAAAGCATGAATTTGGGGAATGAATAAATGTCCATGAAATCTTCACAATTTATGTTCTTCTGCCGCAGCTTCAGATGGTCCCTCCATTCAGGGTCCCTGACTTCCCCCAACAGAGAAACATCTTTATAATGTTCAGGGTTTTTACTTGTACTTAAGTGGAAGGAAAAATGGAAAGTAAGTGTACTCCATTTTGCCAGGATCAGAAGTAATCAAATATCACTTTTAAGAAAATTTAATTTGTGTGTGTGTGTGTGTGTGCACCATTTCTCCTTTTGGTGAATTTTCCTGGGCCTCTGGCCATCCAAGGAGTATTCTGGGATCCAGTGGCTTTATACTGAAAAGTTTATTTGTCTCTAAATTATTACCACAAACAATTATAAAGAAAAGCTAGACTTTTTTTTGTCCCAAGGAGACACATTATATTGGCATAAGGCAGTATTGTGGATTGCTCAAGAGCACAAATTCTGGAGCCAGACACCTTGAAACTGAGTCCTAGTTCTGCTGCAGTATTTTCTTGGGCAAGTTACCTAACCTCTTCATGCTCCAGTTTTCTTATTTACAGAATGGGAGTAATGATATCATCTATGTCATAGAGTAGGAATAAGAACTAAAAGAGCTAATATCTGGAAAAAAAAAAAAAAAAACCTCAAAACAGTATCTGGTTTATTACTGCCCCAAATAATACATAGCTTAAAGTGCTGTGCTTGCATTTTACACCATTAAGAAGAATGTCTTCTTTATGCCTTCCCCTTCAAGCTCTGAGTCCTGCCCACCTTTCCAGCCTCACTTAACACCACTCTCCTCCAGTTCTCTATACTCCAGTTGCCCTGAATTTTGTTCTGTTTTTAAAACACAGCATGTATTTTTTTCAGCTCTCAGCCTCCACACTATATCTTACTTACCCTTCACATCTCATGGAGGCCTTTTCCTGTATCACACAATCATTTCAGAACTCCCTGCTCTGTGTTCCCACAACACTCTGCACTTTCCTCTACCATTTGTGTCTCTGGCCAAGCAGCTTCAGACTCAGCAGAGAGTGGGCTCTGGTCCCCTTTGACCCTATCTAAGGCTTCTTGCACTGTAATCAGCAGGTGGTAATAATAGTTCTGGACCTAGTAAGAGTGGGGCTGGGACACAAATAGTTTGAGATAGATATCTCCATAGCTTTGAGTATACGAATATACACAGGAACTTGGGGTAACTGAAAAAGGTCAAAACAGAAAAAGATATAAGTGAATCTCATTAAATCTGCTTTATAATTATATAGTAAATGCAGCTTCTTAATCTTTAAACTTTCAAAAAATAATTTTATATGCAATAAGATTTTAGATGTACAGAAAGTTTCTAAGTGGAAATATATATTATTGGCATATAAATCCTGAAATTAAGAGTGAATAAATACTGACTTGGCAAGACAAATCTGAAAGGTTTCCAACCACTGGCTTAGATGCCAGAAGACCCTGTGTGTGATCTTCAGCTGCTGCTAATCACCACTGCCTTTTGTCTCCCAACTTATAGGCCATGTGTGCCTGGAGTCCATTGGTCCTTTTCTGCAGACTCTTTCTTTATTTCTTTTTTTCACCTTTAATCTTTCTGGCTACCCTTGTTAGCTCTTCTAGGCATATCTCATCTACATCTCTTTTGTCTCCCATCCCATTCCAAGGCCATTCTGGCCCTTCTGTGAATTTATGCTGGAGGCAATTAAAATATGCAGCAACTGTTTGTTATAAAAGCTTGCTGAATTTTATCCCTTAGTGTCTCCTGCATGTGACATTGGATTCCCACTGTGACCACCATTAGTCAGGCTCCCAGTAGCTCATACCTCTTAGTTGTTTTCTCACCTCCAGTACCTACCCCATTCATCGCATTCTGAATGCCATTGACAAAATAATTTTCCTACAATACTTTTATCATGTCATTTTATTCTTTTGTTTCCAGGATAAAGGCCAACAGATTTAATCTGGTTTCAATTTTTACCACAATATAGTAGCAGTTCACATTTCCAGCCATATTCCACACTATTTCCCTACCCAGAGTTGGGGATCCGGACACAGGATAGCATTTTCTTAAATTCCCCATAGAAATTTCTAGATTATATTTCTTTAACCCTTACTCAAAATTGTTTTATCTTTTAAAACCGTTCTGGATATACCACCTCCCCATCATTTTGGTTGCCTCTTCTTCCTTCCAAGATGGACCACACACATATTCATGCAGAACTTTGACACCTGACTCACAATGTTGCTCACTACCCCAAGTCCTGCTGGAATGTGGCAAAGACAGTTAACACTCACCAAATAGTTCGCTGATTGCCTTATATTTCCTAGTTGTCCCTGTAATTAGAACGGGACCATTTAAATTGTACTGACCAGTGAACTGTGAACTAAAATATCATATGCTACTTCCAAGCTGAAGCAGTTAAAAGTCAGTATATTTATTCCGTGTCTCCTCCTCCCCTGCTGCAGTGACCTTGGAAACTATGTGTTGAATTACCAGAATTTCAAGATGGAAGAAGTCTGGATCCTAAGTTACTGGATGGATAACAACCTCTACCAAGTTGAGCCTGATTCTGCATGAGCATAAAAACAAACCTTTGCGTATTAATCAGCTGAGTTTATTTGTTTCTATAGCTAGCCTTAATTACCTTGACTAATTCACCAGATAACTTCAGCAACATAGGCTTACAATTTCTTGAGCTCATTCAACCCCAATAAATATCACCTCTACTCCATGTTAACAACCAAATAAGGGCATCCTACATCTTGTCCTCTTATAGAACTATTTTACCTCCAGAAACTTTGATTCCAATATTCCACTCTCTGATCAAAACATCTTAATATTCCTCCTCTCAAATTTCCTTACTCTCACTAAATATGTTCTTTAATATCATTGAAAATTCCTAATCCTTGACACTTGTCTATTATCAAAGTCCCTCTTCTCTCAGTCCCTGCTGGCTTCATGTTGCTCAATGTGAATCTGGGGCTAGTTTATTATGCCCTCACCTATTATTTCCTCATCTGCTTATCTTTCCATCACCCATGCTTTGCAATTTTCCTACACCAGATGAATATAAAGATCCATTTATTTACTTTTAGTTCTGGGTTTCAGAGTGCTACTGCAGAAAATTGCATAAGCCCACTGATAACCATCATTTCCAAGGTTAATATTTTCAACTTCATGTGTACTCTCAAAATTGCTAACCAAACTTTTGCTTTTTTCCAATTGGTTCCTTTTCTTCATTTGTCACTAATATTTGCCACAGCAATTACTTCCACTCTTCTCAAAGTTCCTAAACGTACACTTCTCAGTAGATTATCATGCTTCCTTTACAGAGAAATTAAAAGCCATTTTGAAGTGCCTTGAACTAACCTTCCTGTACTTATGTTCCTTTGTCTTGACTTAGAGAAGCAGATGTCCTTACTTTTTCCAAGACAAATCATTCCACTAGTGATTTTCTTTCACAGAGTCACTACTCCATCAATTATCCCTCCTCACCGAGTTATATGTCTTTAACACCTCTTTTTCCACTAGCTTTTCCTCATTTGCCTATAAACATGATCAAATCCTCTGCATCTTAAAAAAATCACCTACCCTCAAGAGTTCTTCTCCCTCAAGTTATAACCTGTAATCATATTTCTTTAACATTCTCCACAGCTAAACTTCTTGAAAGAGCACTTTGCCCTCAATGGTTCTATTTCTTTGTCTCTGACTTGTTATTCATACACTGCAATATAATGTCTGCTTTTGCCTTTATTGAAACCATTCTCTCTAGAGGCACTAATGAATAATTAAACCTGATCAATTGACCTCTCTTCCTCAAGTGGGATAAATGACTTGACCTTTGGCAGTATTTAACACTATCACTCTCATCTGGAAAGTCTCTTACTTGGTTTCCACAATACTAATCTCTCTTAGTTCTTTGACCTCTCTTGACTAGTTTTTTTTTTTTTTTTTTAATCTGTCCATTACATGATGGTGTTACCAATATTTTCTGCTTTGTTTTCTCATATAAATCTAGACATTTTCCACCTCCTCATCATCTTATCCAATGCCTTCAACCACTGTACCACCATATGTTCGTGGATGATGCCCAATTCCATCTTTTCTCCAGGGCTTTCCTCTGCCTGGATGTTCCACAGAAACTTCAAACTTAGCATGTCCAAAACTGTATCCCCAAACTGGTGTTCATTCAGCACTCTGTCTCAGAGAAGAGTATCAGCATTCCCTTGTTTGCTCAAAGTAGGAACCTGAAAACCATTCTCTTCTGCTTCCAGTTCCTCATTCTTCTTTCTGTACTCCTCAAAATCTTGGCATCAAATTGTATCAGTTCTATTTGAAAGTTTTATGAATTTGCCTTCATTTTGTCCATTGCCCAAGTTTGACTCTTGTCTTATTTCATCCTGACTTCTCCAAAAGCCTAACAGATTATCTCTTTGACTTCAATATCTCCTGTTTATAATCAATCAAAATTTAACTTTTTGAAATCACAACTGATTATGTCAAGCACTCACTCCAAAAGCTTAGGTCGTTTATCCGTGATTGTAAGTTTTCTGAGACCTCCCAAGAAGCTAAGCAGATGCCAGCATTATGCTTCCTGTACAGCCTGTGGAACCATGAGCCAATTAAACTTCTTTTCATTATAAATTTGCCAGTTGCAGGCATTTCTTTATAGCAATGTGAGAATGGACCAATACGGTGTGGCTAAAAGTTTGTCAATTTTGACTAAATTCTCAAAAAAACAACTTTTTGCTTCATTTATCTTTGTATTTTTTCTTTCAATTTTATTTATTTCTTCTCTGATCTTAATTATCTCTTCTCTTCTGCTAAATTTGAGTTAGCTTTGTTCCTGCTTTTCTAGTTCTTTAAGATGCATCATTAGATTTTTTATTTGAAGTGTTTTCTCTTTTTTTGATTTAGGCACATATAACTGTAAACATCTCTCTTACTACTGCTTTTGCTGTATCCCATAGGTTTTGGCATGTTGTGTTTTCACTATTATTTATTTCAAGAAAGTTTCAACGTCTTTCTTAATTTCATTGACCCACTGGTCATTCAGGATATATTGTTTAATTTCCATGTATTTGTATAGTCCATACATTCTCATCATTTAGCTCCCATGTATAAGCAAGAACATGTGGTATTTGACTTTCTGTCCCTGCGTTAGTTTGCTAAGAATAATGATCTTCAGTTCTATCCATGTTACTGCAAAGGACATAATTTCATTTTTAATGGATGCATAATATTTCATGGTGTATATGTACCAAATTTTCTTTATCCAGTCTAACATTGATGGGCATTTTGGGTTGATTCTTTCTTTCTGGGTGCAATGGTTTTGGGACCCATTAAATGGAAAGTTTGCTCAACCTTAATTCTTCAGTCAGAATTGTCTCATCTGAACCTGTTGAGCTATCTATGGTGTTGGCTATTGTTTCTACTGTTAATTGTCAGTCTTCTTCAATTAGGGCATAAGCAAGATATTGTCCTCAAAAATTGATGTTGGAGGATCTGCAAATGTGGACTTCCTCTTCAGCATCATGTGCTCCTTTCTTAAAACAAATCATCCATTTGTAAGTTGCTCATTTCTTTGGAGCACTGTCTCCATAAGCTCTTTATCAAACATAAATTATTTCACCATTCTGCCACCCAACCTTCACTATAAATTTAATATTTCTTTTTGCTTCAGTTTTAGCAGAATTTATGCTGCTTTGATGGAGGTTTTTTTCAAACTGATATTTTATTCTTCTTAGTATCTCAAGCTAGATCCTGTTCAGATATTTTATAGCAAGTTAGAGTTTACTTTGGTGCAAATGAGTTTTGAAACCCATGCATAATTATTTCATAATATGCATTTTTAATAAACTTTTTGAAGACCCCTCATATATGGCCTTTATCATATGGAGATACATTCCTTCTACACCTACTTTTGAGGGTTATTCTAATGAAAGAATGTTGACTTTTGTCAAATGTTTTCTTTGCATCTATTGAGATAGTCATGTCATTTTTATCCTTCATTCCATTAATGTGCTATATCACATTTATTAATTTGCACATATTTAACTATTCTTCCATCCCAGGGATGAATCACACTTGATCATGGTGAATTATCCTTGTAATGTCTTGTTTAATTAGGTTTTCTAGTATTTTATTGAGAATTTTTGCATCTATGTTCAGCAGAAATATTGTTCTATAGTTTACTTTTCCTATGGTATCCTCGTCTGACTTTGATATCAGGCTAATGCTGGTCTCATAAAATGAGTTGGAAGATGTTTCCATTTCTTCAATTTTTAAAAAGAATTTGGGAAGAATTGCTATTTATTCATCCTTAAATATTTAGTAGAATTCAACACTAATTCAGTCAGGTCTTGGACTTTCCTTTGATGACACAAACAAAGGGAAACATATCCCATGCTCATGGATGGATAGAATCAGTAATGTGAAAAATGATCATACTGCCAAAAGCAATCTACAAATTCAATGCAGTTACCACAAAAATACCACTATTATTGTTCACAGAACTAGAAAACACAATCTTAAAATTCACATGTAACCAAAGAAGACCCTACATAGCCAAAGCAAGAATAAGAAAAAAGAACAGACCTGGAGGTATCACAGTACCCGACTTCAAACTATACTATAAGGCCATAGTCACCAAAACAACATGGTACTGGTATAAAAACAGAAACATTGACCAATGGAACAGAATAGAGAACCCAGCAATAAACCCAAATACTTACAGTCAACTGATGCTCGACAAAGCAAACAAAGGCATAAAGTGGGGGAAATGACAACCTATTTAACAAATGGTGCATGAATAATTGGCAAGCCACATGTGGAAGAATAAAACTGGATCTTCATCTCTAACCTTATACAAAAATCAATTCAAGATGGATCAAAGACTTAAATCTAAGACTTGAAACCATAAAAATTCTATAAAATAACATCAGAAAAAAAAAAACTGCTAGACATTGGCTTAGGCAAAACTTCATGACCAAGAACCCCAAAGCAAATGCAACAAAAACAAATGTAAATAGATATGACTTAATTAAACTAAGAACCTTCTGCACAGCAAAAGAAATAATCAGCAGAGTAAACAGATGAATCACAGACTGGGAGAGAATCTTTGCCATCTACACATTTGACAAAGGACTAATATCCAGAATCTGCAAGAAACTCAAGCAAATCTGCAAGAAAGAAATGAACAATCCCATCAAAAAGTGGACTAAGGACAAGAATAGACAATTCTCCAAAGAAAATATATAAATGACCAACAAACATATGGAAAAATGCTCAGCATCACTAATGATCAGGTAAATGCAATTCAAAACCACAATGTGACACCACACTACTCCTGTAAGAATGGCCAGGAGAAAAAAAAGTAAAAAAAATAACAGATGTTGGCATGGATATCAAAGGGAACCTTTTTGCACTGCTGGTGGGAATGTAACTTAATGTAACCATTATGGAAAACAGTGTGTAGATTCTTTAAAAAACTAAAAGTAGACCTACCATTTGATCCAGCAGTCCCACTACTGGGTATCTACCTAGAGGAAAAGAAGTCATTATACGAAAAAGATACTTGCACATGCATGTTTATAGCAGCATAATTCACAATTGCAAAGATTAGAAACAACTTAACTGCGCATCAACAAACAAGTGGATAAGAAAAATGTGGTACATATATAAACCATGTAATAATACTCAGCCATAAAAAGGAACAAAATAATGGCATTTGCAGCAACCTGGATGGAATCAGAGACCACTATTTTAAGTGAAGTAACTCAAGAATGGAAAACCAAACATCGTATGTTCTCACTCATATGTGGGAGCTAAGCTATGCACATGCAAAGGCATAAGAATGATACAATGAGGTCAGGCGCGGTGGCTCATGCCTGTAATCCCAGCACTTTGAGAGGCCAAGGCAGGCAGATTACAAGGTCAGGAGATCGAGATCATCCTGGTTAACACATGGTGAAACCCCGTCTCTACTAAAAATACAAAAAATTAGCTGGGAGTGGTGGCGGGCGCCTGTAGTCCCAGCTACTCGGGAGGCTGAGGCAGGAGAATGGCATGAACCCGGGAGGCAGAGCTTGCAGTGAGCCAAGCTAGCACCACTGCACTCCAGCCTGGGCGACATCTCAAGAAAACAAAACAAAACAAGAAAAGGATGATACAGTGGAGTTTGCAACTTAGGGGAAAGGGTAGGGGGGGTGAGGGATAAAAGACTACACATTGGGTACAGTGTACACTGCTTGGGTGATGGGTGCACCAAAATCTCAGAAATCACCACCAAAGAACTTATCCGTGTAAGCAAACACCCCCAAAACTTATTGAAATTTCTAAATAATAGCAAAAAAATACATAGCAGCATGGTGGAAGGGTGGTATCAAAGGTTAATAGACACAAAAAATAAAAAGACTGAATAAGACTTAGCATTTGATAGTACAACAGAGTAACTATAGTCAAAATAATGTAATTGCGGGCTGGTTGGCAAGATGGCCAGATAGGAACAGCTCCAAGCTGCTGCTCCCAGGGAGACCAACACAAAAGGTGGGTGATTTCTGCATTTCCAACTGAGGTACCCTGTTTATCTCATTGGGACTGATTAAGCAGTGGGTACAGCCCATGAAGGGTGAGCAGAAGCAGGGTGGGGTGTCGCCTCACCCAGGAAGTGCAAGGAGTCAGGGAACCTGCCTTTCCCAGCCAAGGGAAGCCATGAGGGACTGTGCTATCCAGTCCAGATATTGTTTTTCCCATGGTTTTTGCAATCTGCAGATCAGGAGATCCCCTCATGTGCATATACCACCAGGGCCCTGGGTTTCGAGCACAAAACTGGGCAGTTGTTCAGGCAAACAATGAGCTAGCTGCAGATTTTTGTTTTTCATACCCCAGTGATGCCTGAAACCCCAGTGAGACAGATCCATTCACTCCCCTAGAAAGGGGACTGAAGCCAGGGAGCCAAGTTGTCTTGCTCAGTGGGTCCCATTCCCACAGAATCCAGCAAGCTAAGAACCACTGGCTTGAAATTCTCGCTGCCAGCACAGCAGTCTGAAGTAGACCTGGGATAACTGAGCTTGATGTGGGGAGGGGTGTCTGGTATTACTGTGGGGAGGGGTGTCTGCTATTACTAAGACTTGAATAGGCGGTTTTCCCCTCACAGTACTAAGGACTGGGCAGAACTGAACACAGTGTGGCAAAGTAGCTGTGGCCAGACTGACTCTCTAGATTCCTCTTCACTAGGCAGGGCATCTCTGAAAGAAAGGCAGCAGCCCCAGTCAAGGGCTTATAGATAAAACTCACATCTCACTGGGACAGAGCACCTGGGGAAAGGGGCTGCTGTGGGTGTAGTCAGTGGACTTAAATGTTCCTGCCTGCCAGCTCTGAAGATAGCAGCAGATCCTGAAAAGGAGGGTCCAACCAGCACAGCGCTAGAGCTCTGCTAAGGAACAGACTGCCTCCTCAAGTGGGTCCCTGACCCCTGTGTTTCCTGACTGGGAGAGACCTCCTGAAAGGGGTTGACAGAAACCTCATGCAGGAGAGCTCTGGCTGGCATCAGGTTGGTGCCCCTCTGGGACAAAACTTCCAGAGGAAGGAACAGGTGGGAATCTTTGATATTCTGCAGCCTCCGCTGGTAATATCCAGGCAAATAGGGTCTGGAGTGGACCTTCAGCAAACTGCAGCAGACCTGCAGAAGAAGGGACTGACTATTACAAGAAAAACTAACAAACAGAAAGCAATAACATCAACATCAACAAGAAAGAGCCCCCCACTCATAAACCCATCAACAGGTCATCAACCTTAAATATCAAAGATAGAGAAATCCATGAAGATGAGAAAAAACCAGCACAAAAATGCTGAAAATTCCAAAAACCCAAAGGCCACTTATCCAAATGATCACAACTGTTCTCCAACAGGGACACAAAATTGGACAGAGAATGGGTTTGATGAACTGACAGAAGTAGGTTTCAGAAGATGGGTAATAACAAACTCCTCTGAGCTAAAGGAGCATATTCTAACCCAATGCAAGTAAGCTAAGATCCTTGACAAAAGACTACAGAAACTGCTAACTAGAATAACCAGTTTAGAACATAAATGACCTGATGGAGCTGAAAAACACAGCATGAAAATTTCGTGAAGGATACACAAGTATCAACAGTCAAATCAATCAAGCAGAAGAAAGAGTATCAGAGACCGAAGATCAAATTACTGAAATGGGGTGTAAAGACAAGATTAGAAAAAAAGAGGCTGAAAAGGAACAAATAAAGTCTCCAAAAAATATGGGACTAAGTGAAAAAAACAAACCTACGATTGATTGGGGTCCCTGAAAGTGATGGGGAGAATGGAACCAAGTTGGAAAACACACTTCAGGATATTATCCAGGAGAACTTCCCCAACCTAGCAAGACAGGCCAACATTCAAATTCAAGAAATAGAACACCACTAAGATACTTCTTGAGAAGTGCTACCCCAAGACACGTAATGGTCAGATTCTCCAAGGTTGAAACGAAGGAAAAAATGTTAAGGGCAGTCAGAGAGACATGTCAGGTTACCTACAAAGGGAAGCCCATCAGACTAACAGCAGATCTCTCAGCAGAAAACCTACAAGCCAGAAGAGTGGGTGTGGGGGGAAATATTCAACATTTTTAAAGAAAAGAATTTTCAATCCAGAATTTAATATCTAGCCAAACTAAGCTTCGTAAGTGAAGGACAAATAAAATCCTTTACAGACAAGCAAACACTGAGGTATTTCGTCACCAGCAGGCCTGTCTTTCAAGAGCTCCTGAAGAAAGCACAAAATATGGAAAGGAAAAACGGGTACCAGCCACTGCAAAAACACACCAAAATATAAAGACTAATGACACTATGAAGAAACCACATCAACTAGTGTGCAAAATAACCATCTAGAATCATGAAGACAGTATCAAATTAAAGCATTAACAATAGTAACCTTAAATGTAAATGGGCTAAATAAATGCCCCAATTAAAAGACATAGACTGGCAAACTGGATAAAATGTAAAGACCAATTGGTGTGCTGTATTCAGGAGACCCATCTCACATGCCAAGACACACATAGGCTCAAAATAAAAGAATGGAGGAATATTTACCAAGCAAATGGGAAGCAAAAAAAAAAAAA
>NW_012116533.1:831811-834953 GCF_000951035.1 Colobus angolensis palliatus | reverse complement strand
AAAAAAAAAAAGCAGAGGTTGCAATCCTAGTCTCTGATAAAACAGACTTTAAACCAGCAAAGATCAAAAAAGACAAAGAAGGGCATTATATAATGGTAGAGGGATCAATGCAGTACAAAGAGCTAACTATCCTAAATATACATGCACCCAACACAGGAGCAGCCAGATTCATAAAACAAGTTCTTGGAGTCCTACAAAGGGACTTAGACTCCCACACAATAATAAAGGGAGGCTTTAACATCCCACTGTCAAGTCAATATTAGACAGATCAAGGAGACCGAAAATGAACAAGGATATTCAGGACTTGAACTCAGCTCTGGACCAAGAGGACCTAAAAGATATCTACAGAACTCTTCACCCCAAATCAACAGAATATATATTCTTCTCAGCACCACATAGCACTTATTCTAAAATCGACCACATAATTGGAAGCAAAACACTTGTCAGCAAATGCAAAAGAATGGAAATCATAACAAACAGCCTCTCAGATCACAGTGCAATAAAATTAGAACTCAGAATTAAGAAACTCACTCAAACCACACAACGACATGGAAACTGAACAACTTTGTTCTGAATAACTACTGGGTAAATAACGAAATTAAGGGAGAAATAACAAAGTTTTTTGAAACCAATGAGAACGAAGAGACAATGTACCAGAATTTCTGGGACACAGCCAAAGCAGTGCTTAGAGGGAAATTTATAGCACTAAATGCTCACATCAGAAAGTGGGAAAGATCTAAAATTGACAACCTAACATCACAATTAAAAGAACTAAAGAAGCAAGAGCAAACAAATACAAAAGCCAACAGAAGACAAGAAATCACTAAGATCAGAGCAGAACTGAAAGAGATAGAGACTTGAAAAACTCTTCAAAAATGTCAATGAATTCAGGAACTGGTTTTTTGACAAGATTAACACAATAGATAGACCACTAGCCAGACTAATAAAGAATGAAACAGAGAAGAATCAAATAGACACAATAAAAAATGATAAACGGGATATCACCACTGATCTTACAGAAATACAAACTATCATCAGAGAATAATATAAACACCTCTACACAAATGAACTAGAAAATCTGGAAGAAATGGATAAATTCCTGGACACATACACCCTCCCAAGACTAAACCAGAAAGAAATTAAATGCCTGAAAAGACCAATAACATGTTCTGAAATTTAAGCAGTAATTAATAGCCTACCAACCAAAAAAAAGCCCAGGAGTAGATGGACTCACAGCTGAATTCTACCAGATGTACAAAGAGGAGCTGGTACCATTCCTTCTGAAACTATTCCAAACAATAGAAAAAGAGGAACTCCTCCATAACTCATTATCCTGATACCAAAACCTGGCAGAGACAAACAATAAAAAGGAAATTTCAGGCCCAAATTACTCATGAACATCAATGCAAAAATCCTCAATAAAATACTGGCAAGCCAAATCCAGCAGCACATCCAAAAGCTTATCCACCATGATCAAGTCAGCTTCATCCCTGGGATGCAATGCTGGTTCAACATACACAAATCAATAAATGTAATCATTCACAGAAATAAAACCAATGACAAAATTCACATGATTATGTCAATAGATGCAGAAAATGCCTTTGATAACATTCAAAACTCCTTCATGCTAAAAATTCTTAATACATTAGGTATTAATGGAACACACCTCAAAATAATAAGAGCTCTTTATTACAAACCCACAGCCAATATACTGAATGGGCAAAAGCAGGAAGTATTCCCTTTGAAAACTGACACAAGACAAGGATGCCCTCTCTCATCACTCCTATTCAACATAGTATTGGAAGTTCTGGCCAGAGCAACAGAAAGAAATAAAGGCATTCAAATAGGAAAACAGGAAGTCAAATTGTTTCTGTTTGCAGATGACAAGACTGTATATTTAGAAAACCCCATTGTCTCAGCGCAAAATCTCCTGAAGCTGATAAGCAACTTTGGCAACGTCTCAGGTTAGAAAATCAATGTGCAAAAATCACAAGCAGTCCTATACACCAATAACAGACAAACAGAGAGCCAAATCATGAGTGAACGCCCATTCACAATTGCTATAAAGAGAACAAAATACCCAGGAATACAACTTACAAGTGATGTGAAGGAACTTTTCAAGGAGAACTACAAACCACTACTCAAGACAACAAGAGAGGACACAAATAAATGGTAAAACATTCCATCCCCAAAGACAGGAAGAATCAATATCTTGAAAATGGCCATACTACCCAAGGTAATTTGTAGATTCAATGCTATTCCCATCAAGCTACCATTGGCTTTCTTTACAGAACTAGAAAAAACTGATTTTAATTTCATATGGAACCAAAAAAGAGCCCGTATAGCCAAGGCAATCCTAAGCCAAAGGAACAAAGCTGGAGGCATCACACTATCAGACTTCAAACTATACTACAAAGCCACAGTAACCAAAATAGCATGGTATTAGTACAAAAACAGATATATAGACCAATGCATCAGAACAGAAGCCCCAGAAATAATGCCACACATCTACAACCTTGTGATCTTTAGCAAACCTGACAACAACAAGAAATGGGGAAAGGATTCCCTATTTAACAAATGATGCTGGGAAACCTGGCTAGCCATATGCAGAAAACAGAAATTGGAATCCTCTTTAGCACCTTATACAAAAATTAACTCAAGATGGATTAAAGACTTACATGTAAACCCTAAAACGATAAAAATCCTTGAAGAAAACCTAGGCAATAACATTCAGAACATATGCATGGGCAAAGAGTTTATGACTAAAACACCAAACGCAATTGCAACAAAATCCAAAATTGACAAATGGGATCTAATTAAAGTAAAGATCTTCTGCTTAGCAAAAGAAAATATCATCAGAGTGAGCAAGCAACCTACAGAATGGGAGAAAATTTTTGCAATCTATCCATCTGACAAATGTCTAAAATCCAGAATCTACAGGGAACTTAAACAAGTTTACAAGTAAAAGCAACCAACCAGGTAACAACAGAAGCTGGAGAGAATGTGAAGAAATAGGAATGGTTTTACACTGTTGGTGGGAGTGTAAATTAGTGCAACCATTGTGGAAGACAGTGTGGCAATTCCTCAAGGATCTAGAACCAGAAATACCATTTGACCCAGCAATCCCATTACTGGGTATATA
>NW_012116533.1:778127-831761 GCF_000951035.1 Colobus angolensis palliatus | reverse complement strand
ATCCCATTACTGGGTATATACCCAAAGGATTATAAATCATTCTACTATAAGACACATACACGTATGTTTTTGCAGCAATGTTCACAATAGCAAAGACTTGGTACCAACCCAAATGCCCATCAATGATAGACTGGATAAAGAAAATGTGGCACATAAACACAATGGAATACTATGCAGCCATAAAAAAGGATGAATTCCTGTCCTTTGCAGGGACATGGATGAAGCTGGAAACCATTATTCTCAACAAACTAACACAAGAACAGAAAATCAAACACAGAATGTTCTCACTCATAAGTGGAAGTTGAACAATGAGAACACCTGGAGACAGCGAGGGGAACATCACACGCTGGGACTTCTCAGGGGGTGTCAGGCCAGGGGAGGAATAGCATTAGGAGAAATGCCTAATGTAGATGATGGGTTGATGGGTGCAGCAAACCACTATGGCATGTGTATACCTATGTAACAAACCTGCATGTTCTGCACATGTATCCTAGAACTTTAAGTATAATAGTTAAAAAAAAAAATCAAAAAGTGGGCAAAGGATATGAACAGACACTTCTCAAAAGAAGACACTTATGTGGCCAACAAATGTATGAAAAAAGCTCATCATCACTGCTCATTAGAGAAATGCAAATCAAAACTACAATGAGATACCATCTCATGTCAGTTAGAATGGCAATTATTTAAAAATCTGGAAACAACAGATGCTGGCAAGGATGTGAAGAAATAGGAATGCTTTTACACTGTTGGTGGGAGTGTAAATTAGTTCAATCATTGTGGAATACAGTGTGGTGATTCCTCAAGGATCTAGAACCAGAAATACCATTTGACCCAGCAATCCCATTTCTGTCTAAAGACACATGCACACATATGTTTATTGCAGCAGTATTTACAATAGCAAAGACCTGGGACCAACCCAAATGCCCATCAATGATAGACTGGGTAAAGAAAATGTGGCACATATACACCATGGAATACTATGCAGCCATAAAAAAAGAATGAGTTCATCTCCTTTGCAGGGACATGGATGAAGCTGGAAACCATCATCCTCAGCAAAGTAACACAGGAACAGAAGACCAAACACTGCACATTCTCACTTACAAGTGGGAGCTGAAAAATAAGAACACATGGACACAGGGAGGGGAACATCATACACCAGGGCCTGTCAGGGGGTGGGGTTAAAGGGGAGGGAAAGCATTGGGACCAATACATAATGCATGCGGGACTTAAAACCTAGTTGATGGGTTGATAGGTGCAGCAAACCACAATGGTACATGTATACATATGCAACAAACATGCATGTTCAGCACATGTATCCCAGAACTTAAAGTAAAATTTAAAAAAGTAATTGTACATTTAAAAATAACTGTAAGAATATAATTGGACTGTTTATAACAGAAAGGATAAATGATTGAGGGGATGGATACCCTATTTTCCGTGATATGATTATCACACATTGCATGCCTGTATCAAAATATCTCATGTACCCTGTAAGTATAGACACTCACCATGGACCCAGAAAAATTAAAAATAATTTTTAAAAAATGAACAAAGGTTCTGAATAGAGGTTTTTTCCAAAAATTATATACAAATGGCCAAAAAGCTCAAGAAATGTGTTTAGGGAAATGCAAATGAAAATCACAATGAGATATCATTTAACAACAACTAGGATGGCTAGTCAACAAGGGTTGGTAACGATGTGGAGGAATATAACCCTCATAACCCTGCTGATGGATATGTAAAATGGTGAAGCTACTTTGGAAAACAGTCTGGCAGTTCCTCAATTAAATGTAGACTTACCAAATGACCCGGCATTTCCACTGCAAAGTATATACTCATGTTAAATGAAAACATATGTTCACACAGAAACTTGTACAGAAAAGTACATTACAGCAGCATTACTCACAGGAGCTGCAAAGTGGCAACAACTTAAATGTTCTTTAATGGACAAATAGATATAAAAATGAACTACATCCATACAACAGAATATTATTCAGTTATAGAAAACAATGAAGTACCTTTCCTTCAGGAAATGAATAACCTTTATATCTTTCATCAGTGCAACATGGATGGACATTGAAAACATTATAATAAGTGAGAGAAGCCAGTCACAAAAAGCCACATAATATATGATTACACTCACATTTCTATTAACTTCCTTTCCCTGCACTAAAATGACAACAAACCAGGTGGCTTAAAACAACAAAAATGTATTGTCTCACTCTTCTGGAAGCTAGAAACCTGTAATCAAGGTGTCAGCAGAGTGATACTCCCTCTGAAATCTGTAGGGGAGAATCAATCTTTCCTTGCCTCTTCTAGTTTTTGGTGTTGGCTAGAAATTTTTGACAGCCTTTGGTTTGCATCACTTCAATCTCTACCTCAGTGGACACATGGCCTTCTTCTTGTGTCTACACATCTTCTCTCTGCGTGCGTCTGTCTCTGCACATCTTCTCTTTTTGTAAGGACACCAGTCATATTGGATTGGGGACCCATCTTACTCCAGTACGACTGCATCTGAACTCATTACATTTGCAGCAACTCTATTTCCAAATAAGGTCACATTCTGAGGTACTGGGGGTTAGGACTTCATCATATCTTTTGGGGCAACACAACTTAACCTGTAACAATATGAAAATTTGGAATAGGAAAATCTATAGAGACAGAAAGTAGATGAGTCTTTGCTTAAGGCTAGGGGCAGGAGCAGGAGGATAGGAGAATGATAGCTAAATATGGGGTTTCTTCCTGAGATGGTAAAAATATTCTAAAATTGACTTTGGTAATGGTTGCACATGTCTGTGCTAAATGCGACTACACTACATGTGAATATACTAAAACCATTGAATTATAAGTTGTATGATATATGAATTAAATATCAATGAAGCTGTTTTAAAAAAAAGGAAAAAATGATTTAAAAGAGATTGTCTAACAGGTTTCACCAGATTCCCAAGTGGCCTGTGGTGTAAAGAAAGATAAAGCCTAATTTGAAACTACTTTAGCAAGGAAAACTTAGTCCCTTAAGGCTGTGTCATCCAGCATGGTAGCCACTGGTCACATGTGGCTATAGATACTTGAATTTAAATTAATAAATTTTAATTAAATTAAAAATTATATTTCTCAGTCAAACTAGCCACATTTCAAGTGCTCAATACTCACATGTGACTAATGACCACCCAATTGAACAGCACAGATATAGAACATTTTCATCATTGCAGAAAATACTATTAGACAACACTGCTACACATCTGCTGTTGTTTCACTCTCTACTCAGATTTAACTGCCACAAAATCGAGTGTAGGGGCCAAATAGATTTCTTACAACGCTGACATCAATATCAATCTTAGAATACTATTGTGAAACTTATATACATTATATATATATATAAACTATATATATATAGTATATATACACACACATATATTGTGGAACTTTATATACATTATCTAATTTAATCCTTCAACAATCACATGTAAAGAAGAATTTATTTTATTTATCTGGCTGACATCACGTTAAATTTCCAGAGGTGGGATCAGTAATCAGAGTTCATAAGAAAGAAATTGGAGATAGACTGAAAGAGTCCTGCAATCCTAATTTAAAAGCTCCCAGGTATTTCAACACAGGTGAAATGTGCTTGACTGGGATACCTGAGGCTGAATACAAATTAGAAAATGAATATAAAGTTTCATTAACAGGAGGAAAAGATTTTAATCATTCTCATTGTTTGGTTAACAATGGTAGGTGTCGCAACAGCAGCAACTACAACAACAACACAACTATACAATTTAGACAAGATTTAATGCAAAGGCTATCAGTGGCTTGTCTGAATGCCAGCCTGTAATTTTAAACTTGTATCCTGGCTTTCAGAAACAAATGCATTTCTCACCCTGAAGCCATTTGTAGATATATTCTCCAGCCCTCCTTTCCTTTTTCACCCTGAAATATACTCTATGAAATACATTGCATTTTATAAGTATTGGAAATAGCCAAATGTGAAACTAAAGTTAAGAACAAATTTGACAGTATAAGGAAATTGCATCATTACAAGCTTCCAAGAAGTGTTTATAGTGCATTTATCCCTGCCATTTGGCTTGTACTGGCCTCTTCTTAGAGACAGATATTTTTCTGTGAAAAAGAGTAGCATGTGGAATTTTTTTGGCAGTTCTTTAGTTAATAACACAAATAACTGCTCAGACAAGTCATGATGACCTTTAAGAGTGATTCAATACGTAATTCAGAGATGACCCACCAATGTGAGTCAGACATTCCTTTAGTACCAAAAGAGGTTTTAATTTTAGTATTTTGTTCCTTTTAGAAAAAGAATAGGAAATTGCATATTACTTATGGTTTTTTTCTATTTGCAGGATGTCATTTAGAATTTCATGGTATGAAAAATCTTTTATTGATTGATTAATTTACATTACAGCTACTTCAAATATTGCTTCACTTATTATCCTGGTCATAAAGAAGGTGTGTAAGCGAGTGATTCTCATTTATCTTAAAAAATGAGAAAAGAAGGGACTGAGTTAAACGTTTCTTTTCTAAACCTAATGTACATCAAGTATTTGAGCAAGTATTCTTGTTAATCTTCATTTCTTTATACCTTGAAAATACTTGCAGTAAAGTGCTTAAAGTGTACTAATCTTGTACAGCTCAGTGAATTACCCATGTAACAACTACCTACATCAGGGGTCAAGAAATGTTTTGTGCAAAGTCCAGAGAGTAAATATTTTATGCTTTGAAGGCCATGTGGTCTCTGTCACAACTCTTCAACTTTGCCATTGTAGCATAATAGCAGTCATAGACAATGTATAAACGAATAGGTGTGGCTATGTGCTAGTAAATATTTATTCAGGAACTCTGAAATTTGAATTTTACATAATTTTTATGTGTTATGAAATATGATTCTATTTTTTTCTTTTTCCAATCATTTAAAATGTAAAAACCATCTTAACTCTCTGACCATACAAAAGTAGGTAGTGGCCAAATTTGGCCTCCAGTTTGTAGTTTGCTCACCGCTGACCTAGATCAAGGTATAAAACATGACCAGCACCAGAGAAGTCTCCCTTAAGCCCTTTCTCCATTAATACCCTCCTTGTAGAGGTAAGTGTCATTGACTTCTGTCACCAATGATTAGATATGACTGTGCTTGAACTTTATGTAAATGGAATAATAGTGTCCATTCATTTGTGTCTGGCTTCTTTCACTCATTTATGTCTGTAAGATTCAGTCATGTTTTGGTGTGTGTCACAAATACATTTATTATTTCTGCACAGTATTCTGCCGTATGGCTATATAATTAATCATCAATTGTTTATTTGGTCTGCTTGTAGATATCTGGGCTGTTTCTAGTTTGGGATATTATAAATAAAGCTACTGTGAGCATTCTTGTACACATCTTTTGGTAGGCATAAGATTCATTTTTCCTGAATCAATCTTTGTGTGTGTGTGTGTGTGTGTGAGTGTGTGAGAGACAGAGATAGAGGGCGGGGGGCAAGTGTCTCCAGACAGGTTTGATTGGTGGTCAGGACCACTGACAATGCTTAGACTTATGAGACTGTCTGAGTCTCCCTTTTTAGAATTCTTCATGGAAACTACTAAGCGTCCAGTGGTAGACAGCAATAGGAAGGTACCTGGAGAATAGGTAAGATGGGTAATTTCCTGCTGCAGTAGGCACCACCATTCCCTAAGAGCATAGAGATCCTAAGACTGCAATAAGTGCCAGGCATGCTGACACACTGAAAATGGGGTATACCTAGCCCATGTGTCTGCCTTACAGGGAACATAAACGTAGAATGCACATAACACTGGAGGCTTGCTGAAGGATATCAATGTTTGACATTAGAGGTCTGGAAAATTGGTCCTTTTATTATGTGATTCCCACACAGTTAAATTTGGTAAATCAAATCAGAAAAATAATATTTTCTTTTTTTTTTTATTATACTTTAAGGTTTGGATTAAATATGTAGAATGTCTAGGTTTGTTACATAGGTATACACATGCCATGGTGGTTTGCTGCACCCATAAACCCATCATCTACATTAGGTATTCCTCCTAATGCTATCCTTCCCCTAGTCCCCAACCCCCTGAGAGGTCCCAGTGTGTGATGTTCCCCTCCCTGTGTCCATGTGTTATCATTGTTCAACTCCCAATTATGAGTGAGAACATGTGATGTTTGGTTTTCTGTTCTTGTGTTAGTTTGCTGAGAATGATGGTTTCCAGCCTCATCCATGTCCCTGCAAAAGACATGAACTCATCCTTTTTTATGGCTGCATAGTATTCCATTGTGTATATGTGCCACATTTTCTTTATCCAGTCTATCTTTGATGGGCATTTGGGTTGGTTCCAAGTCTTTGCAATTGTGAATAGTGCCACAATAAACATACGTGTGCATATGTCTTTATAGTAGAATGATTTATAATCCTTTGGGTATATACCCAGTAATGGGATTGCTGGGTCAAATGGTATTTCTGGTTCTAGTTCCTTGAGAAATGGCCACACTGTTTTCCACAATGGTTGGACTAATTTACATTTCCACCAACAATGTAAAAGCATTCCTATTTCTTCACATCCTCTCCAGCATCTGTTGTTTCCTAACTTTTTAATGATTGCCATTCTAACTTGCGTGAGATGGTATCTCATTGTGGTTTTGATTTGCATTTCTGTAATGACCAGTGATGATGAGGATTTTTTCATATGTTTGCTGGCCACGTAAGTGTCTTCTTTTGAGAAGTGTCTGTTCATATCCTTTGCCCACTTTTTGATGGGGTTGTTTTTTTTTTTTTTTTTGTAAATTTGTTTAAGTCCTTTGTAGATAATGGTTATTAGCCATTTGTCAGATGCAGAGATTGCAAAATTTTTCTCCTATTTTTTAGGTTGCCTGTTCACTCTGATGATAGTTTCTTTAGCTGTGCAGAAGCTCTTTTGTTTAAGTAGATCCCATTTGTCTATTTTGACTTTTGTTGCCATTGCTTTTGGTGTTTTAGTCATGAAGAAGTCTTAGCTCATGACTATGTCCTGAATGGTATTGCCTAGGTTTTCTTCTAGGAATTTTATTGTTTTAGGTCTTACATTAAGTCTTTAATCCATCTTGAGTTAATTTTTGTATAAGGTGTGAGAAAGGGATCCAGTTTCAGTTTTCTGCATGTGGTTAGACAGTTTTCCCAACACCATTTATGAAATCCTTTCCCCATTGCTTGTTTTTTTCAGGTTTGTCAAAGATCAGATGGATGTAGATGTGTCGTGTGATTTCTAAGGTCTCTGTTCTGTTCCATTGATCTATATATCTGTTTTGGTACCAGTACCATGTTGTTTGGTTATTGTAGCCTTGTAGTATAGTTTGAAGTCAGGTAGTGTGATGCCTCCAGCTTTGTTCCTTTTGCTTTGGATTGTCTTGGTTATGCAGGCTTTTTTTGGTTCCATATGATATTTAAAGTAGTTTTTTTCCAATTCTGTGAAGAAAGTCAATGGTAGGTTGATGGGGATAGCATTTAATCTATAAATTACTTTGGGCAGTATGGCCATTTTCACTATATTGATTCTTTCTATCTATGAGCATGGAATGTTTTTCCATTTATTTGTGTCCTCTCTTATTTCTTTGAGCAGTGGTTTGTAGTTCTCCTTGAATAGGTCCTTCACATCCCTTGAAAGTTGGATTCCTAGGTATTTTATTCTCTTTGTCGCAATTGTGAATGGGAGTTAACTCATGGTTTGGCTGTCTGTCTGTTATTGCTGTATAGGAATGCTTGTGATTTTTGCACATTGATTTTCTATTCTGAGACTTTGTTGAAGTTGTTTATCAGCTTAAGGAGATTCTGGGCTGAGACAATGGGGTTTTCTAAATATACAGTCATGTCATCTGCAAACAGAGACAATTTGACTTCCTGTTTTCCTATTTGAATACCCTTTGTTTCTTTCTCTTGCCTGATTGCCCATGCCAGAACTTCCAATACTATGTTGAATAGGAATGGTGAGAGAGGGCATCCTTGTCTTATTCCAGTTTTCAAAGGGAATGCTTCCAGCTTGTGCCCATTCACTATGATATTGGCTGTGGGTTTGTCATAAATAGCTCTTACTATTTTGAGATATGTTCCATCAACACCTAGTTTATTGAGAGTTTTTAACATGAAGGGGTGTTGAGTTTTGTCAAAGGCCTTTTCTGCGTCTATTGAGATAATCATGTGGTTTTTGCCATTGGTTCTGTTTATGTGATGGATTACATTTATTGATTTGTACATGTAGAACCAGCCTTGCATCCCAGGGATGAAGCCGACTTGATCGTGGTGGATAAGCTTTGTAATGTGCAGCTGGATTTGGTTTGCCAGGGATATTGGCCTAAAATTTTCTTTTTTTTTGTTGTGTCTCTGCCAAGGTTTGGTATCAGAATGATCCTGGGCTCATAAAATTAGTTAGGGAGGATTCCCTCTTTTTCTATTTTTTGGAATAGTTTCAGAAGGAATGGTACCAGCTCCTCTTTGTACTTCTGGTAGAATTTGGCTCTGAATCCATCTGGTCCTGGACTTTTTAGGTTTGGTACGCTATTAATTACTGTCTCAATTTCAGAAGTTGTCATTGGTCTAATTCAGGATTCGACTTCTTCCTGGTTTAGACTTGGGAGAGTGTATGTGTCCAGTAATG
Organism: Colobus angolensis palliatus; assembly: GCF_000951035.1. Lineage (NCBI taxonomy): Eukaryota > Metazoa > Chordata > Mammalia > Primates > Cercopithecidae > Colobus > Colobus angolensis. Next base: position 823,130 of record NW_012116533.1, on the reverse strand, counting down.
TATCCATTTCTTCTAGATTTTCTAGTTTATTTGTGTGGAGGTGTTTATAATATTCTCTGATGGTAGTTATATTTCTGTGGGATCAGTAGTGATAGCCCCTTTATCATTTTTTATTGCGTTTATTTGATTCTTCTCCATTTTCTTCTTTATTAGTCTGGCTAGTTGTCTGTTTATTTTGTTAATCTTTTCAAACCACTAGCTCCTGGATTCATTGATTATTTGAAGGGTTTTTTTGTGTCTCTCTCTCCTTCAGCTCTGCTCTGATCTTATTTATTTCTTGTCTTCTGTTGGCTTTTGAATTTGTTTGCTCTTGCTTCTCTAGTTCTTTAAATTTTGATGTTAGGGTCTCGATTTTTAGATCTTTCCAGCTTTCTCTAGTGGAGATTTGGTGCTATAAATTTCCCTTTAAACACTGGTTTAATTGTCTTCCAAAGATTCTGATAGGTAGTGTTTTTGTTGCCATTTGTTTCAAAGAACATTGTTGTTTCTGCCTTAATTTAATTGTTTACCCAGTAGTCAATCAGGAGGTTGTTCAGTTTCCATGTAGTTGTATGGTTTTGAGTGAGTTTCTTAATCCTGATTTCTAATTTGATTTAACTGTGGTTTGAAAGACTGTTCATTATTATTTCCATTCTTTTGCATTTGCTGAGGAGTGTTTTACTTCCAATTATCTGGCCAATTTCTGTATAAGTGTGATAAGGTGCTGAGAAGAATGTATATTCTGTTGATTTGGTGTGGAGAGTTCTGTAGATGTCTACTAGGTCTGCTTGGTCCAGAGCTGAGTTCAAGTCCTGAATATCCTTGTTAACCTTCTGTCTCATTGATCTGTCTAATATTGACAGTGCAGTGTTAAAGTCTCCCACTATTATTGTGTGGGAGTCTAAGTCTCTTGGTAGGTCTGTAAGAACTTGCTTTATGAATCTGGGTGCTCCTGTTTTGGGTACCTATATATTTAGGAAAGTTAGCTCTTCTTATTGCATTGCTTCCTTTACCAGTATGTAATGCCCTTCTTTCTTCTCTTTTTATTTTTGTTGGTTTAAAGTCTGTTTTATCACTGGCTAGGATTGCAACCCCAGCTTTTTTTCCTTTCCATATGCTTGGTAAATATTCCTCCATCCCTTTAATTTGAGTGTATGTTTCTCTTTGCACTTGAGATGGGGCTCTTGAATACAGCACACCAATGGGTCTTGACATTTTATCCAATTTGCCAGTCTGTGTCTTTTAATTGGGAGCATTTAGCCCATTTACATTTAAGGTTAATATTGCTTTGTGTGAATTTGATCCTGTCATTATGATGCTAGCTGGTTATTCTGCCCATTAGTTGATGCAGTTTCTTTATATTGTCAATGGTCTTTACAGTTCAGTATGTTTTTGCCGTGGCTAGTACCGGTTGTTCCTTTCCATGTTTAGTGCTTCCTTCGGGAGCTCTTATAAAGCAGTCCTAATGGTGACATTACCTCTCAGCATTTGCTTCTCTTTAGAAGATTTTATTTCTCCTTCACTTATGAAACTTAGTTTGGCTGGATGTGAAATTCTGGGTTTAAAATTCTTTTCTTTAAGAATGTTGAATATTGGCCCCCACTCTCTTCTGGCTTGTAGGGTTTCTGCAGAGGGATCCACTGTTAGTCTAATGGTCTTCTCTTTGTGGGTAACCTGACCTTTCTCTCTGGCTGCCCTTAACATTTTTCCTTTTATTTTAATCTTGATGAATCTGATGATTATGTGTCTTGGGGTTGCTCTTATCTAGGAGTATTTTATTTCTCTTTATTTCCTGAATTTGAATGTTGGCCTGTCTTGCTAGGTTGGGGAAGTTCTCCTGGTTAGTATCCTGAAGAGGGTTTTCCAACTTGGTTCCATTCTCCCCGTCACTTTCACGTACACCAATCAAACATAGATTTAGTCTTTTCACATAGTCTCATATTTCTTGGAGGCTTTGTTTGTTCCTTTTCATTCTGGTTTTCTGTAATGTTTTCTGCCTTTATTTCATAAGCTGATCTTCAGTCTCTGATATCCTTTCTTCTGCTTGTTCGATTCAGCTATTGATACTTGTGTATGCTTCACTAAGTTCTCGTGCTGTGTTTTTCAGCTCCATCAGGTAATTTATGTTCTTCTCTAAACTGGTTATTCTAATTAACAATTTGTCTAACCTTTTTTCAAGGTTCTTAGCTTCCTTGCATTGGGTTAAAACATACTCCTTTAGCATTTAGGGGAGAGAATTCCCTGACCCCTTGTGCTTCCCGGGTGAGGTGACAACCCACCCTGCTTTGGCTCACCCTCTGTGGGCTGCACCCACTGTCCAACCAGTCTCAATGAGATGAACTGGGTAACTTAGTTGGAAATACAGAAATCATCCACCTTCTGCATCAATCTCGCTGGGAACTGCAGACCAGAGCTGTTCCTATTTGGCATTGTTGCCAGCATTCTGGGAAAAACAATATTTTCTACAGTAAGATTGTGTTTGTGTGTGTGTGTGTGTGTGTGTGTTCCATATAACCTGGAACGTGTACACACACAAAAACCTGACACCAAAAGTTTTCAGTGGGATAGAAAATAGAATGGGAATGATTTTTCTCTTTCTCTTTCACCATGATTTTCCCTTTGTTTGTCTTAGCTTCACTCTCAGTCTCTCTTTCACTCTAAGTTTTTCTCTCTCTCTTTCTGTCTCTCTGTATATATCTGTCTCCCACTCATTTCTTTGTGTATCTCTCTAAATCCCTCAGTTTCAATCATACTTTCTCTCAATTTCCCCCTCTGTATGTGTATATATGTATATGTGTGTGTGTGTTGCTGTTTCTCTCTTGATTTCTCTTCACATTCCATCGCTGTCACTCATTGTATCTCTTTCTCTCTTCTTTCTCTGTGTATGAATATGTGTATCTCCCTCTCTGTATGTTTATATGCCTCTCACAGTCTGTCTCTATATATGAGTGTGCATCTATTGTGTCAGTGTTTGTGTCTTTGTGTGTGTATCTCTTTCCATGGGTGTCTCTGTCTCTTTCTCACACCCCACTTACTCACTCACTAACACACACACATACAGGCCTGTCTCCTAGCCATAGAGGAAACAAAGTAATATATTCTGGAACATTGCACCTATTCAGAAACAAGTGCAGTAAAGTGGAAGCTTGCTAGATAAGCACAGGAGCACCTTTCACCCTCATTCTGCTTGTTCAACTCTCAAGACCACAGTGGTCCAAATGCAAATTGTTATTGAGGTTTTTTCCAAGGCCAATCTTTTTAAATAAGTCAGCAGAGCTATCCTTAAATATTGGACAAAGATGAGGATGCTTACAAAGTATGATTTGAGAAAGCTCCCACACAGCAAAATTTGCCACAATTATGTCATGCGATCTTTAGTGATTCATTCCATTAGCTTCAGCATTGCCTTCTTCTCTTTGAAAATGCAAATGTTCCCAATGAGATGTTAGTGGCTTATGAGAGGCAGAAGTTCCTTCTGACTACCTAGAATGGTGTGTGCATGCGTGTGTGTGTGTGTGTGTGTGTGTTATTGGAGGTGAAAGGGAATAGAAAATGGAAATGAAGAAAATTAAAGAAAAATTGGGAGATCCACTATCATTCATTGGGCAAACTTGGCCAAGTCACTTAGTTTCTGTAGACTTCAGTCAGAAAATGTAGGGAAGGAGTGATAAGGGAGCAGACTAGGCTTCAAGCCCCTCAACCCTGACTTAAATTAGAAACTCACCCCTATTACCAGGTCTCTGTATTGAGTTTTCAAACAAGATTTTGATTGAAGAAACTTAAAGCAAATAAGTTTGGAAAAAATTACTGGACTAGGTAAACTCTAAGTTCCCTTTCCACTCAGAATGTCTCTGATTCTAACCCTAAAGCCCAAGCATAGGACTACCTCCAGAAATTAGATATAGCTCATTTAAGAAAATGTATAGTAAAAGGGGATGCCAAATATTTCCATTGGTCAGTAATTCTTCAATTTATATACTTAACTACTTTTGTTGTACTCTTTTATAAATTCCCCTAGTCATTTGACAGATTTATCCATGCTTTCTTGTAAGCATAAATTTGTAAACAAATCCTATTTTCCTGTTGATTTACATTTTAGTGTCAAAAGTGAATATACCCACAGAGAAGATTAGAGCCTCAATATGAACAAAAACACACTTAGAATACAGCTCAGTTTACTTTTAAAGCAGAAAACAAAAGAACAAATATTTTTCTGAAAAATATTAGTCTGTGTCTGCATCACATACAATTTGATTATGCCACCATTAAAATATCATGTTAATTTGGCATTTGGGGGAATAAAGGGGGGCACCTGGACCTTGTCATCTTCCTAAAGTGTAAAATAGAAGTCATCATATTCTCACCTCCAACAGTCCATAGGACATTTCCCTTTGAACTTTGAAGGCAATGGCTTTCATCTGACTTTGCCTTGAAAGTTCCCAGGTATGTGTCACTATTATTGAATCCAGTAGCTTCACCCCATTCGGTAGACTCTGCTAATGAAGAATCCTTGTGCTCTTTCCCATGCATGGGGTTTGTATGAGCTGAAAAGCACAAAAATTCAGAATAGTTTGAAGTAGCTTCATGACCCTATTCAGCATTTCAAGTGACTTTCCAATAAAGTTCCCTTTAAATGTACTTCTAATGGTTTGTAAATAAAAGCTGTTCCCAATCTCCCCAGCTTTGGTCTGCTGAACAATTTCAAGGAACCTTTCTCTAAATCATTTTGGGGAAAGCTGAAGAATCTAATAATTGTAAGAAGTAGTCCCTAATTTGTGGCTTTTAGGAAATGTAGTTTCACATCAATTGACTCTTCCTGTAGCTGAAGAAAATCCCCAGAAATTCATATAGTTTCATAATAAGGCACATTTGTATTCTGAGTGCCCGAAAAGCCCTCTAACATGCAAGTCAAAATATAATGCAATATTTCTTTTTACTAGCTACTCACACATCTCCACATTGTCAGGGATTGGGGGGGCCAGGATGCATGATAATTCAGCAATCCTGCCCTCCTAATGGAGATACCTTGGTAGAACACAGCCCCTGTCTCTTTCCATTCCTGTTTAGTTGTCCAGGGAAAATATTGCTGAGTTATAAGAAAGACAGGATGAGGGGAGACTAGTTTGAATTGGTGAGAAATGTTAATGATAAGCTATTTGAAAGTAAATTAAGTATTTTTACAAAATTTTCATGCATAATAAGGTAAAACAGGCTAAAGAAGGGCTTCCTAATAGGATTTCCTCCAGGGACCTGCTTTCATATATTGGTTGGAAGTTTAGCTAATTAACTTAACAATTATAAATAAATGAAGGGAGTACTTTTAAAGTATTGAACAATGCATGGAAAGTTGGTATTTTAAGGAATTTTATAAATCTTTGCAGGAAAAATTTGTTTACCATTGTAATTAGCTTGGCAAATTGGCTTCTTAGAGTATAAAAGTAAGTAGGCTGGTTCCTGGATTTTCACCAATTCCAAATTAATGAATTCCAAACGAAAGTCATTTGACTGCATGCTGCCCAGCTTGTGTTCATTCAGTTCTTTCCCCTACACCTCCGCATCCCCACCCATAACTAATGTAACTCAAACAGAGTATTTATTTTCATTGATAGTAACTCTTGCATAGAAAGAAATTAGGGAAATGAATATTTGTTGTTGGTGTTGTTCACTGTTACTCCTTTTGGAAATTGACTGAACAAAGCACTCTTCCTCTAGGCCATGTGACATAAGAAAGTGGGTTTGAAATAGTGGACCCTTCTGATGAGATTGTATCTGTATCTATGATGAAAGAGTTCTCTTCACAAACTTATTGTGTACACAAGAGAAATATTAGCCTACTTCAGTGTGAAGACCTCAGCAGCAGCATTTGTATCCCCAAACTGAATGTCCTAATTATAAATGAGCCATGTCTATTTGTCAAACCACTTACAGATCTCCGAGATATATAGCTTTGCCTTTTATCCTCTTGTCTCAGTCATTGGGATTACTTTATGTACTTGAAAGTAATGAGATTGCATTTTCCTCTGAAAATATCCTATCACTCATACTTTTCATTTAAGGCAGACTGACCTTTCCCCCCAATTAGAGCAAATTAGTGATGTTTTACTTCATCTCAAAACCACTGAGCCATTGTAAGGGCAGAGTCGATGATGGGTCCCTAATGGGGCCTTGAAAGCTGAGCGGTAGAAAGAGGAACAGAGAAAGCAGAAGGACTAAAGGAAGTAGGGGTAGGGATTCAAGGGATTGTGAAGAGCGCGGGTGGTAGTAGTAGTGTGTAGGACTCAAAGGAAAGTAAAGGAAACGAGGGTGGGGTGACCTGGAAACAAGGAAGAAAAGCCTAGGGATTGCAGAGCAGGTAGGGTGTTAAGACTGCAAAAGGAGAAAGACAGAAAGACAGGTACATTGTGAGGTACATTGAGCCTCAGAATGGGAGGACACAGGAAGAGTGGTGAAGGGGCTGTCACATCTGCTTATAAGTGACTCATTTGCTCCTGCTCTAAGCAAGTAAAAGCTCTAGCTTGCTAACTGGCTGTCAATATTTCTGTCTTACTGCCTTTTCTCTTTCATAATAATAGTCATATATCAGGATAAATAGGTAGATAAGAAGTTGCCCAAGGAGCAATGCTTTTGTTAAAAAAACAAAGGATGGTATCAGAGTCAGACAGTTTTATATTAGATTTACCGTGAAGTCTGGCAAGCTATCTAATTTCTCAGAATTTCACTATCTGTATTCATAATTAAGGACAAAAAAATGCTATTCTCTAATGCTGTGGCTAGCATCAAATTAAATAGTTTATAGGCAAGAGCCAAGCACAGGGTCTGGCATGTAGTAAAGGCATAATAAGTTAGCCCTGGATCCTCACAACAACTTTTACAGATATACAAAACCATGTGTAGCCCTTTATTTATACTGTCAGATAAAACTTATAGGAGTCCATTGTTTTGGACTAAGCTTCTGCACTATGCCCCAGCAGACCAGACTAAAAATCAAAATGGAGTCACCCATGCTAAAGTTCCACATTACCAAACACAAACTAAGTTGTTATCGTGCTTTCCCAGAAATCAGGAGAAAGAGGTAACTGCCAGTTTCCCACACAAGCCAGTTTAAATTTTCAATTGACATCATAATGAAGTTCCCTCTCCTTTCATCCTTACCAAAAAAAGGGTAGCTTTAAGTAATTGGATATGAACTAATCAGTTATTTTTCTGTCTCCCTGTCCTCACCTGATAAGAAATGCATCTTTGAAATCACTATTACTCTTGTTGTTCTTTCCTTCTGTTTTCTTCAGCCCTTCTCCATCTATAAACTTCTTCTCTTCATCTTATTGAAACACTTACTCTATTTTATGAATTAATGTCACCCAATTCTAAGATCATAAATAAAGCCAAAAGAAATTTGTTGTAATTTTTTCTCTTTTGACCCATCCGGAGGCCCTGAAGGGATGTGAAGGAGACTGCTGATGACCTGAGACCCCTTGAGGAACACAGAAAAAGGCACTGCTAAACCCATTTTCTGGAGGGCATACCCTGTCTTCCCCATGGATCCCCAAGAGTTTTGAGTAAGTTTCTCTCAGATCTGAGCTCTGCTGTCTTTTGCATTTGAACTTTGATATATTCAGCTTTGAGTGTACTAAGTGTAGTTTGTGCTGTGAGAGAGTATTTGATTTTGTGATACCTAGGATTAGTTTGTGCTTTGGCAGGGCACGTGACTTTTGGATTTGTGGTGGCTGACAACTCACTGACAATGGCTGCATATTTTGCTGTCTCTTTGGAAATGTCTTCTGTTTGGTTCCATAAAATGTCTGAGTTAAGCTCATTGGGTTGCACTCCATTTGCAGATAGAGTAAAGGACTGCAGTTTTATAGGTAACTGACAGCAGTTGCAGTAAGTGGTTATTACTGTAGGGGGCATAAACTCTGCCTTTTGGAATTTGCAGATATGTGGGATCTTTTTTCTTGCACGCTTAGTTAAGGGAGGCCTCAGATATCTGACTGCTCAGACAGAAACTGGAAAATCATTGGCTAGGTTGGCAAAGGAGATCTTAGATCCAAAGCCATTTGGGGTCTAGAGACCCAAGATCCAAAATAAAAATGGGATACCTAATTTTGAAAGATCTGAGTACTCCATTTTCCGTTAGACTTGTCCCTTTTTTTTGTGTATAAGATTTCTGGCCTTGGAAGCCACAAATATTTGTGAAACTGGCAAAATCTTTCAAAAGATAATTAAGAATTACCATGGCCATTATATGGAACATTCCAGATGAACAAGTCTATTCATCTAAGAAGAGCTCCCAAATTACGCAGAAAGAACAGCCTCCCAAATTACGCAGAAAGAACAGGATTCTTGTTGACATTCAGAAGCTTCAAAGAGACAATAGAATTTTAACATAGCTTTTTAAAAAAGATTCATTGCAAAAACCTAATAAAAAGCTAAAAATGCAAGGTATTTACTATACCAAGAATGATAGAACTGACATGACTCCTACCACTCCCCTCTAGCCTACTTTGCTTGAATATTCACAGTGTACTCCTGAATATTCACAGTCTACTAACTCTCTGTCTGAATTTCCTTTCTTCTCAAAAAACAGCCAAACATTTTTCTTATAAGAATAGAACAATCCCAAAATTGGAGATAATCCCCAAGTGACTTACACTGCCCAGACAATAATGGAGCTCAGGGCCATAGTTTAAAAATACCCTAAAATTAAGGAAGACTTTCAAAAGTTATCTAAAGGATTCAGGGTCTTAATTATAACTTATGACCCCATGATACTTGCTCTATACCAACTAATACACATGTGGGACCTGAGAAAGTCCAAAAATGTATAAAAGAGGCAGAATGTCATTCTCTTGAGAATGATATCAAGGACCTGACAAGCCCCACTTGGTCTATTTATGGCCCAGGCAAAATCCAAAAGATTGTAAATAATCATTTGAAAGCCATTCCCAAAGTGTTTCAGTTCATGGCAACCAATAACCTAGAATGACTTTCAGGCCTGCCCCAGGGCACTTTTTGAATTAATGACCCCTAAAACACCAGCTTCCAAAAAATTGTTGCCATTCCTAGAAACAACCAGGACATTGAAAAATGCATTGTCCCCAGATATTTTGAGGAAAACCCCTAAAACAGGCTGCCCACCTTCTGATAGTCTTTATGTTAACCACCAGGACTGAAGGTCCTCTGGGGGAAGCTCCAGTAAGTTTCTACCAGTTTTTCTTTGGCCTACTCATTAACAAGCTTCAAGCTGAAGTCTAACTAAGAAACAAGTAAAGTTGAAAACACTGCCTATCAAATTAAATGGTCTCCAAAAGACAACTTTCAGACAATTAGGTAGCTATTTTGAAACTCTTTGAAAAAGAAATTTACATTCGTATAGGAAATCTCCATTTCTAAGGGTATTTCCCTCTTTGCACCTAAACCATTAGAAGCTTTTACAATAGTAAAGATATTGGACTTAAGGTTTACATAACAAACCTTACCTTTGTTTAAGGTACTTCTCTGGTCATCTTGTCTTAATTTGACCTTTACATATGCCTTTCTTTTTCTTTTGGCAAATAACAGTGTTTAGATCTGAGTTCTATAAATTATTTATCTTGTTTCATCTGGGAAATCATCCCTGTGAAAGTGCAAATTTAGGGTTGCCTAGCTAGCAATTTATTGGGGCAATGGAATAGGTGATTGAAAGAATGCCTAACATTCACATGCTGCAAAAATGGTTAATGGGAAATAACATGAGATAACAACTAGTTTTGTTTAATGTCTCATAGAAGTTTCATGAATAGTTTAAACATAGTTATTAAAAATAAGTAAAATAGCTATAGATGTTTATAGATAAACTCTTCATAGTTTCAAAAATATGTTTGGTAATTTGAAACCTTAAAGTGAAATTAAGTAATAGATACTCATGAAATGTCTGAATCATTCTAAATAAGTTAAAATAGCAAACGTTAATTATTAAGCATAAGTTTAAATTTATATACTTTAGTACTTTTTAAAATATGATATAGAGAAGCAAAATATATTTGAGTTTCTTAATAAACATTAATTTTTTCTATGAGTAAGTACATAGTTCTAGAAATTATAAGATGTATATTCATAAAATATTGCTATGTGACAAACAGTTTACATTGTTTATTTTCTAGATTTTACAATAAATTATGGTTACTGAGAGTTTAAAATTCTAATTAATACATACTTAAAGTACTTAGAAATAAGGAAAACAAGTCTTATGCAAAGTGTACAGGGAAAGTAAGATGTGTTTTTGGTGAGAAAATTTGTAAAAAGACATGAGGACACATTTTTTAAAAAACAGCAATTTTCAGAGGTTATTTAAAGGTTGCTTCAAAATATGGATTTATGAAAGAAATAGAAACAATAGAAATAGAATTATAAGGGAAAAAGTAAGTAGGAGAAATGTAGAACAAAATTATAACTATGAGGATATGTATTTGGGAAAGAAAGTTGAAAAGAGTATTCTCTCTTTTGCATGTGAGATAACTTTGTGTGGTAAAAATGATAAGGGGAGAAGGAAAGTAAATTTTGTCCTAAGGTAGAAGGCCAAAATAACAAAAGAAAATATAGGACAAAAATAAAGTTTCAAGTAAGTTGTAAAAGAGTTATGGAAGATTAATCTTATGAAAGAAATTTTATGTATGATCAAGTTGGCTAAAATTAGAAGGGAATTATTAATACATTTTACTAAAAATTGAGCAGTAGTATAAAAAGTACACTGATTCAATGCCAGAGTTTGCACCCCTGTGTTAGAACAATAGAGTTTTCTCAGAACATTCATCTGCTCTTAACAGAAAATTGTGAGAGGTTTTACTTTAGCTTTTAGGTAACTAGCCTAGGGAACAGAAATTCCATATTTATCACAATAGTTTATTTTGTTTTGTGCCTTTGAAATATTTTGTCTCTTTGGTTTTATTTCATAGTGACCTGTGATTTTTATTCTGATCAAGTGTTTTAAACATTTAATGTCTGACAAATTTCTCAAAATTCAAAATTCAGTATTTTTGAGTTAGAATTAACTTTGAGATGTTCCTGAGGGCCCTGGAACTTCTCAGAGGATGTGTAAAAGAGATATGAAACCAAATGGGCTTATCTGATTATCTGATGTGTTAAATTATACGAGAAGCATTGCCAACATAAGGAATGATTACTAACCTTCTTTGAGTTATATTTCTATGGATATGTTACTAATGCATTCTAAAATTGTACACAGTTCGTAGAAATCTGATGTGTCTTTGTATAAATGCTGTGAGTAATAACTTTGATTATTTTAAATTGTTGTATGCCACAGAAATAACAAAATGTCCTCGTCAATTGAATAATTTTCATCAGGTTTTTAACCATGGCTATTTTATGTCTTGAGGTCCACAGTTAATTGTTTTATTCTGATGCCTTTCTGAAAGCTTTTTGCAAGCAATTTTAATCCTAAAGCATTATGTCTTCAAAGAGGTTCGTGGAAAGAATGAAAAGAACTCTGACAAGTACACATTTCTAATAACTCTGAGTTCATAATTTTGGACTGAATTTTGAAAACTCTAATGAAGAAACCGATAAGTTTGTGAAACTGCTAACGAAGATCAGAGCAAGAATTAATTACATGAGACTGAATGAATTGATTAAAAAGAATTATGGAGTTTTAAGTCTTCTTTATTTGAAACTGCTTGTTGTTTTAAAAAGCATTTTTAAATTGACATAATAATTTTACATATTGATGGAGTACATAATGATGTTGTGATACATATAATGTGTAGTAATCAGATCAGGGTAATTAGATATCCATCATCTCAAACATTTATCATTTCTTTATGCATGTTCTGTATTGGGAGCATTCATTATCCTCCTTCTTGTTATCTGAAACTATATAATAGTCATACTACAGTGCTACAGAACACTAGAAGTTATTCCTGCTATCCGGTTATAATTTTGTATCTTTTAACACATCTCTCTCTATACCCCACCTTGCTGGTTCTTTTAAAGTTTTGTATTTTAGATTTAAGAAAACCATTTTTCTTTTCATGTTATCTATAGCTTACAACAATTTGGTAGAGCATACTTTTCTAAACAAAAATTGAAACATTTGTTTTTCTTAAGAAACTGTGAGTATTCTCATTTTTGTGGCAATATAGTTATTTGCAAAAGTTCAATAAGAATCTGCTCTCTTTTAACAGGATACAATCAGAAACATTCATTATGTTACCAAGGCACTGAGTAAAATGTCATATTTGAAAGTCTGCACACAATGCTTGGCTTTAAGGGTTCCCAGCCTTACAGTGAATGAGCAAAATGTCACTTTCTGACAGGCCCAGGAACCTCAAGATATTAGATACATCAGGCAAAGTCCAATGTCTGCCTTGGTTTGGCTTCAAATCTTCAAGAGGTTTTCAAAAGACTAATCTGAGGTTCCCTGTCAAAATTTCCAGCAAAGCAAATTTAAATGGAGCCCATGTGATTATTCTTGCTGTACTTATGTAAATTATCAGGCAAATTGGTCTTACCTTGATTATCTTCAATAGAAATTGGGGTGGCTGTAGAGAGAAAAATTGTTTCAAAAGAAAACTGTAGTATTCCTGTTATTAGAATATTACACTGTTCATTGGTTTTGAGTTTCTATTATCTACCTATAGACTAGACTGGATTTTGAATTCTAGTTTTCTCTAATATCTGGCTACAACTCTCCAAACAAAAATGAAAACTCCAAGTTTCTGAAGGCTCTATCAGCTGAAGTTGGATAACTTGAAGTAAATTTCAAAGGATAAGTCTCATACCTGCTGCATGGGCTACACAGAGAGTTCACCAGAATACCCAATGCCACAACTAGAAACATTCAAATTGCAAACCAGAACTACACTTTGTTGTATTGTTGATTTCATGCTGTAGACAGCTTTTCCCAAGATTGTCAGGTAAAGACTCTCTATCACAATAAGACTCTTACCCCTCTTAATTTTTCCTTATGCCTACCTCTTTCAATTGGCAAGATAATGCTGTTGGCAGCAGCGGGCCATCTGGAGCGGCCACTGGTTGCCACACCAGCTGCTGCAGGGAGGGCATGGGGAGAAGGTGGACAGCTCCCACGCAGCCCACCACCCTGGAGGCCACCATGATGGGTCCTGGCTGGGTCGCCCACCAGTTGGGAAGCAGCATGGAGGGGGAGCAGTGCAACTGGGCAGAGAGGGATCCCAGGTGGAGCTGGGCTCAGGGTGGTGCTGGCTTGCACATGGAATGCTGGATTGGGAGGCAGAGCTGGGACCACACTTTGGAGGCCCAGGGCTGGAAGTGGGAGCACTGCCCACTTCTAGGATCCAGCCAATGGCACAACCACTGCACCCACCCCTCTGAGGGACAGTATCCCTTGGAGGCATAGGATCCAGGCTGGTAGAATGAGCTGAGCACAGCCTGCTGGACTGAGTGGGCAGAATGAGCCCAGCGAACCCAAGCAAAACTCAAGTAAAAGTGCCACAATCCACAGGTTTCTTGTCAGAAAAGTGACACCCCAAAGATCCTGTAACAATGCTGTAGTTAAAATTTCACTATCAGTAGCTTCTGCAGGTAACTTGTAGTCCTTGCTTTAATTTAACCCAGTCATTGTCATTGCCTGCTAGATTACCTACTAATTAAACAGAGAAGAATCCGTGCACTTGATGACACTTCTTGTTGCACACAGATAAATACATTGGGTATTGTAGAGCAGACTTCTTGGTTAAAATGGGTAGATGCCTTGTCTATCTGTTCTACTTTAGTTGTTGCAGTTTATGGGTACCCTGACTAATGAATATACTACAAGCTTTTGGTATTATCTTCCTGATAGTCACAATGGTAGTCTCCCTGGTGCACTGTATCTGCTCAAAAAGTTTTTAATATTTTCATACAGCCATCTGTCAAAAGTCAAATGATATCTTTGGCTGGAACAAAAACTCAAAGAAACACATTAGAATGAGGAGGACACCAAAACATTTAAATGGAATGCACAGACTAAACCCCAAATTATGGTAACTGAGAGTAGTGCTGATGCTCTAAGTTTTGGTTATGTTTTCACATAGATGATTAGTTAACATCACCTAGGTGACCTCTTATAATTTCTCACCTAGGAGAGACCATGACCAAAAAGGGGAGAGACCATGACCAAAAAGGGGACATTTTCAAATAAAATTATAAGAGGTCATTGTTATGGACTAAGCTTCTGCACTAGGCCCCAACAGATCAGACTAAAATCAAAATGATGTCACCCGTGCCAAAGTTCCATGTCACCAAACCCAAACTAAGTTGTTATCCGACCTTCTGAGAAATCAAGGAAAAGGGATAATAGTCATTTTCCCAAACAGGTCAGTTTAAATCCCAAATCAGCATCAGGATGAAGGTCCTCTGCCTTGATCCCTACACAGGAAAGTAGCTTAAAGTAATCTGATGTGAACTAATCAGTTATTTTTCTACTATTCTTTCTTCCTGTCCTTGTCTTACAAAAGAAAGTATCTTTGAAACAATTAATACTCTTAGTTCTTTGCTTTTGCTTTCTTCAGTCCTTCTCTGTCCATAAAGCCAATGTCTTTTGTTCAGTTCATTGGAACACTTATTCTATTTTATGAAATAAAGTGTTGCCTGATTCTAGAATCACAAATAAAGTCAACTGCAATCATTAAACTAAATTTGTTGTAATTTTGTCTTTTGACAGTACAGAGTAGGCAAATCACTTCATGGTATGATTTCAGAGACCCGCGGAAGGTTTGCCTTTGCAAAGTTTCTTCTTGCCAAACCTGTCAAAGTCCCCAAAATTACATGCTTAGGAAGTCATTTGTATGATTTAAAGTACTATTTGCAGACAGTTCTCCTTCAAATCTGACCATCTTTTCTTGGGCAACAAGAAAACGTTTATTAGTTTCTGTTCTGTTTCGTACACTGTATATTTTACTCTATACTTCTTAAACAGTGAACACATAACCTTTGGAGGAAGGGGAAGCAATAAAATGGCCTTTTTGGACCTTTAGTTTTACTTCTAGATTTAAGAGAAAGCAGTGAAGTAATTTAACTAATATATAGTTTAAAACGTTATTATTGTGTCCAACAAATAAAATACAACACCAAAAAGAAAGTAATCTGAATGAATTTTAAAGATGAAGCATGAACATGAGCCTTCAAGGTCATTTTCTACTGAGACCAATTTGGTCTGGGCACTCAGCCCCCTGAGGAATATAGGATCAATCTTGTTATAGTTAGATAGTCTAATCTGACATAACTAATAGACCCAAAATCAAAATACCTCAACTACAAGAAAAGTTTACTTTTTGTTCACATCAGAGAATAAAGTGGATATTTTTGGTCAGTTGGTGGCTTTTCTCCATGTGGTGATTAAGATATCCAGGTTGCCTCCAGCTCACGATTCCTTTATCCCCTGTACCAGTGTTTCTCAAATGGTAATAAGCATTTAAATTTCCTGTCGATCTTGTTAAAATGCAAATTGTGATTCAATAGCTGTGGGTGGGGGCTGAAATTCTGTATTTCTAATGAGTTCCCTGGGGGATCAAATACTGCTAGTCTCAGGAATGCACTTGAGAAGCAAGGCTATGGAGCAATGTTTATCAAACCTGATTGCAGATTACAATGGCCTGGGGAACTTTCAAAGAATCCATTTTAATGACATAATTTATAAACAATAAAATTCACCCATGCAAAATGTACATGGCCATGAGTCTTGAAAAATGTATTTACCCATGTAATTTTTACCATAATGAAGATATGGATAATTTTCATCATCACAAAAAGTGCTTTTGTGTTCCCATGTAGTCAATGCCCCTCACCTCCATTCCCAAGCAATAATTGATATACTTTCTATCATTATAGATTACTTTGAATTTTCTATTATTTTACATTTATAGAATGACATATTCCTGGCTTCATTAACTCAGCATAACATTTTTGAGATTTATCCACATCATTTTATGTATTAGTAATTTGTTCTTTTCAATTACTGAGTTGTGTTCCATTGTACCTACATATCCAATGATGGAAAGTTTAGTTGTTTCCAGTTTTTGTGATTGTGAATAAAGTCACTTTAACATTCATGTACAATAGTTTGAGTTGAACATGTTTTCACTTTCTTGAGTAATTATCTAGAAGTGGTCTTGTTAGGTTATATGGTTGATATATGTTTAACCTAAAAGTTAAACAATGTTTTCTAAAGTGGTTACTGTCATGAGCATCCATGTGAAGAGACCACCAAACAGGCTTTGTGTGAGCAATAAAGCTTTTTAATCACCTGGGTGCAGGCGGGCTGAGTCCGAAAAGAGAGTCAATGAACGGTGATAAGGGTGGGGCCGTTTTATAGGATTTGGGTAGGTAGAGGAAAATTACAGTCAAAGGGGGGTTGTTCTCTGGCTGGCAGGAGTGAGGGTCACAAGGTGCTCACTGGGGGAGTTTTTGAGCCAGGATGAGCCAGAAAAAGGAATTTCACAAGGTAATGTCATCACTTAAGGCAAGGACCGGCCATTTTCAGTTCTTTTTTGGTGGAATGTCATCAGTTAAGGCAGGGGCAGGGCATTTTTACTTCTGTGATTCTTCAGTTACTTTGGGCCATCTGGGTGTATGTGTGCAAGTCACAGGGGATGCAATGACTTGGCTCTGGCTCAGAGGCCTGACATTCCTGCCTTCTTATATTAATAAGAAAAATAAATCAAAATAGTGTTGAAGTGTTGGGGCAGTGAAAATTTTTGGGGGGTGGTATGGAGAGATAATGGGCAATGTTTCTCAGGGCTGCTTCAAGCGGGATTAGGGGCAGCGTGGGGAACCTAGAGTAGGAGAGATTAAGCTGAAGGAAGATTTTGTGGTAAGGGGTGATATTGTGGAGTTGTTAGAAGAAACATTTGTCATATAGAATGATTGGTGATGGCCTGGATGCAGTTTTGTATGAATTGAAAAACTAAACAGAAGACACAAGGTCTGAATAAGAGAAAGAGAAAAACAGGTATTAATGGACTAAGAATTGGGAGGGCCTAGGACATCTAATTAGAGAGTGCCCAAGGAGGTTCAGCATAGCCCTGCCAGCAAAGATTATTTATTTGCTTTAAGAGGGAATTTAGAGTGGCAGTTTGGGATAGCACTAGGAGATATCAGCTGTGATAGCTTGGAGAAACAGTGTAAACCAGCAGTGTAAACATAAGCAGGGCATTTATGAGTAGTTGAGAATAGTGAATAGGAGTACGACTAGACAGAAGCTAGTAGGGATGACACGTTTTTTGGGGTGCAGTCCAAGTTGGGCTGGTGTCTGGAATGAGACTGGGGCCTAATAAAAAGGAGTGTCCACACAGAAGCTCAAATGGGCTGTAACCTGTAGCATTCCAAGGACAGGCCTGAATTCTGAGAAGGGAAAGTGGTAAAAGTATTGTCTAGTCCTTTTTAAGTTGGTGACTGAGCTTGGTGAGGTGTGTTTTTAAAACACCATTAGTCCATTCTACCTTTCCTGAAGATTGAGGATGGTAAAGGATATAAAGGTTTCACTGAATACCGAGAGCCTGAGATACTGCTTGGGTGATTTGCCTATTAAAGGCTGGTCGATGTCAGACTGTACAGAGGTGGGAAGGCCAAACCGAGGAATTATGTCTTACAGAAGGGAAGAAATGACTGCGGTGGCCTTCTCAGACCCTGTGGGAAAGGCCTCTACCAATCCAGTGAAAGTGTCTACCCAGACTAAGAGATATTTTAGTTTTCTGACTTGGGGTATGTGAGTAAAGTCAATTTGCCAGTCCTGGGCAGGGGCAAATCCCCGAGCTTGATGTGTAGGAAAGGGAGGGGGCCTGAACAATCCCTGAGGGGTAGTAGAATAGCAGATGGAACACTGAGAAGTTATTTCCTTGAGGATAGATTTCTAGGATGGAAAGGAAATGAGAGTTTCTAAGAGACAGGCTAGCGGTTTGTAACCTAGATGGAAGAGGTTATGAAATGACGACAGAATAGAATGGGCCTGTGAGGCTGGAAGGAGATACTTTCCTTGGTCTAAAAACCATTTGCCTTGTGTGGGAAGAGATTGATAGGTGGAAGTTTCAGCGGGGGAGTAGGTGGGAGTGGCCGATGTGAAGGAGGAAAACTGCTGTGAGGGATAGAAGTTGGAATGCTAGCTGCTCTTTTAGCTATCTTATCAGCATAAACATTGTCCGGAGCGATGGTGAGGGGAAGAAAATAGATTTTGGAAGTTATGAGAACTGTAGAGAGTTGAGCATAATTTGTGATTTTTAGGGCCTCTAACAGTATTAAAGCAGTGGCAGCCACTGCACACAGACATGAGGGCTAGGCTAAAACAATAAGGGCAAGTTGTTTGGACAGAAAGGCTACAGGATGTGGTTCCAGTTCTTGTGTAAGAATTCTGACCACACTAACCATGCCTAGGAAGGAAAGGAGTTGTTGTTTTGTAGAAAGGATTGGGGTTTGGGAGATTAGCAGGACACAATCAGCAGGGAGAGCATGTGTGTTTTTATGAGAATTATGCCGAGATAGGTAACAGATGAGGAAGAAATTTGAGCTTGACTGATAATGGGGGCTGTCTGTGAAGCCTTGCAGCAGTACAGCCTAGGTAATTTGCTGAGCCTGATGGGTGTCAGGGTCAGTCCATGTGAAAGTGAAGAGAGGCTGGGATGAAGGGTGTAAAGGAATAGTAAAGAAAGTATGTTTGAGATCCAGAATAGAATGATGGGTTGTGGAGGGAAGCATTGAGGATAGGAGAGTATATGGGTTTGGCACTACAGGGTGGATAGGCAAAACAATTTGGTTGATATGGTACAGATCTTCAACTAACCTGTAAGCCTTGTCTGGTTTTAGGACAGGTAAAATGGGGGAATTGTAAGGGGAGTTTACAGGCTTTAAAAGACCATGCTGTAGCAGGCGAGTGATAACAAGTTTTAATCCTTTTAAAGTGTGCTGTGGGATGGGATATTGGCATTGAGTGGGGTAAGGGTGATTAGGTTTTAATGAGATGGTAAGGGGTGCATGATCAGTCACCAATGAGGGAGTAGAAGTATCCTATACTTGTGAGTTAAGGTGGGGGGATATGAGAGGAAGACGCAAAGGAGGCTTTGGGTTGGGAAGAAGGGCAGCAATGAGATGTGGCTGTAGTCCGGGAATAGTCAGGGAAGCAGATAATTTAGTTAAAAAGTCTTGGCCTAATAAGGGAGCTGGGCAGGTGGGGATAAGTAAAAAGGAGTGCATAAAAGAATGTTGTCCAAGTTGGCACCAGAATTGGGGAGTTTTAAGAGGTTTAGAAGCCTGGCTGTCAATACCCACAACAGTTATGGAGGCAAGGGAAACAGGCCCTTGAAAGGAAGGTAACATGGAGTGGGTAGCCTCCGTACTGATTAAGAAGGGGGCAGACTTACCCTCCACTGTAAGAGTTAGCCAAAGAGTCTGTGATGGTCCAGGAGGCTTCCGAGGCGATGGGGCAGTGTCAATCTTTAGCTGCTAAGCTGAGAAGGTCTGGGAAGGAGTCAGTCAGAGAGCCTTGGGCCAGAGTTCCAGGGGCTCTGGGAATAGGAGAGTTGGACAGTCCTATTTCCAGTGGGGTCCTGCACAGATGGGACATGGCTAAGGAGGAATCCTGGGCTGCAGGCATTCCTTGGCCCAGTGGCCAGATTTCTGGCACTTGCTACAAGCTCCTCGGGGAGGAGGTTCTGGAGGAACCTCCGGCAGCTGCGGTTCAGGTGTTTGGAGTTGTGTGCTAGAGATGTGGCTGGGGTTTGTCTCACAGTGGAGGCAAGGAATTGCAACTCAGAAGTAAGTTGCTTCTTGGTTGCCTCTACTCTATTATTGTACACCTTGAAGGCGAGGTTCATTACGTCCTCTTGTGGGGTTTGAGGGCCAGAATGTAATTTTTGGAGCTTTATTTAATGTCGGTAGTGGATTGCATAATAAGATGTATATTGAGAATAAGATGGCCTTTTGACATTTTACGGTCTAGGTCTGTAAAGATTCTCAGGGTTGCTGCTAAATGGGCCATGAGCTGGGCTGGGTTTTTCATATTTGATGTAAAAGAGCCTAAACACTAACTGATTTGGGAGAGGCTGGATAAAGAAAAAGGAGCATTAACCTTGACTATGCCTTTAGCTCCAGCCACCTTTTAAAGAGGAAATTGCTGGGAAGGTCGGGGAGGGCTAGTTGCAGAATGAAACTGTAAGCCAGACCAGGTGTGAGGAGGGGAGGTGATAAAAGGATTATAGGGTGGGGGAGTGGAGGCTGAGGAAAAATTGGGACCTAGCTTGACCTGGTGATGAGGGGAGAGGTCAGATGGGTCTGTAGAAAAAGAAGATTAGAAAGACTCAGCGATGCTTGGGGGTGGGACTGAGGGGACAGTTGGGAGGGAAAGAAGGAAGATTTGGGATGAGTTGCATTGGGAACAGAAACTAGGGAGGGACCAATGTGTAAAAAAATGCCTGGACTTCAGGCACCTCAGACCATTTGCCTATTTTACGACAATAATTATTTAGATCTTGTAGGATGGAAAAATCGAAAATGCCATTTTCTGGCTATTTGGAACCATTGTCAAGTTTGTATTGGGGCCAAGCAGTGTTGCAGAAGAAGATAAGGCATTTAAGTTTTAGGTCCGGTGTGAGTTGAAGAAGTTTTAAGTTCTTAAGAACACAGACTAAGGGAGAACAAAGAGGAATGGTGGGTGGAACGTTGCCCATAATGAAGGAGGCAAGCCCAGAGAAAAGAGAGAGTAGAGACACGGAGAGAAGGGGTTTGGGGGTTCTTACCCTCCAGAAAAGCAGGAAAGGGGTCCAGGCATGGAGATAAGGGGTTGGGGCACAGAGATAAGAGGTTGGGGCATGGAAATAAGGGGTTGGGGTGCAGAAATAAGAGGTCGGGATGTGGAAATAAGGGATTGGGAGGTTCTTACCCCCCACAAAAGCAGAGAAGGGGTAGAGACAGGGAGAGAAGGGGTCAGGGTTCTTGCCCCTTCTCTAGAGAAGCAGGACTTGCTGCTAAGGGTGAAGGACCAAGGCAGGCATCCCTGCGTGGTCAGACACCTCTGAAACATGGGTGAATAATCAGAGAGGCATCCCCGCAATGATTAAACACCAAGTTAAGGTTGTCTTCCCGAGTCCATGACAGGCACTGGAGTTTTGAGTCCATGGATAAAACGTGTCTGCTTTGTCTCTACCAGAAAATGAAAGGATCTGAAATTAAGAGAAGGGAGAGATTGAAGGGTGACACCTAGATTGAAAGGAGAAAGAGGTTGAGAGATAGTGAGAGAGGTTGGAGAAGAGAGTAAAAAGAGGCCGCTTACCTGATTTAAAATTGGTGAGATGTTCCTTGGGCTGGTGAGTCTGCAGACCCGAGGTCGTAGGCAGATATTTCTCACAGAGCAAAGAGCAGGAGGACAGGGGATTGATCTCCCAAGGGAGGTATCCCAATCCGAGTCACGGCACCAAAATGTCATGCGCGTCCGTGTGAATAGACCACCAAACAGGCTTTGTGTGAACAATAAAGCTTTTTAATCACCTGGGTGCAGGCGGGCTGAGTCTGAAAAGAGAGTCAGCAAAGGGAGAAAAGGGTGGGGCCATTTTATAGGATTTGGGTAGGTAAAGGAAAATTACAGTCAAAGGGGGCTTGTTCTCTGGTGGGCAGGAGTGAGGGTCACAAGGTGCTCAGTGGGGGAGCTTTTTGAGCCAGGATGAGCCAGAAAAAGGAATTTCACAAGGTAGTGTCATCGCTTAAGGCAAGGACCGGCCATTTTCAGTTCTTTTGTGGTGGAATGTCATCAGTTAAGGCAGGGGCAGGGCATTTTCACTTCTTCTGTGATTCTTCAGTTACTTCAGGCCATCTGGGTGTATATGTGCAAGTCACAGGGGATGCAATGACTTGGCTCGGACTCAGAGGCCTGACAGTTACACCGTTTTACATTTCTACTAGCAATGTAGGAGATTATAGGTGGCTCTAAATCCTCACTAACATTTAGATCTCTCAAGCTTTATAATTTTAGGCATTTTTTATGGTGGTGTGGTAGCATTTCATTGTGGTTTTTAATTTGCATTTCCCTAATAACTAATGATGCTAAACATATTCTTATGTTCTTTTTGATCATGTATTTATAGGCCATTTGAACACATTCTTTACAAAATATCTGTGCAAATATTTTCCCTTTTTAAATGGGTTGCTTCTCTCCTTATTAATTCATAAAGTTTCTTAATATACTCTCGATAGAGGTTTTTTTTGGTCAGATATATGTATTGCAAATATTTTTGTCAGACATGTGTATTATGAATACTATGGCTTGTGGAGTCATCAAATTTTTAATTCTTTTTTTATCATGAGCAGCAGTTTTAAAATTCGATGAAGCCTAATTCATAAATACTTTTGTTTATGGTTATTGGTTCTCTATGTCTGAAAACACTTTGCCTCTGCCCAAGTAGTGAATATATTTGTTCTCCCATATGTTCTTCTAGAAATTGTATAGTTTTCACTTTCATATTTTGATGAATATCCATGTTCTCCAGCACAATTTGTTTAAAAGAATTTTTCCAGTTTATTTAGTTTGTCACTTTTGCATTTTAAGAGCTCACTCCACAACAGACTGCACACTGTCCTGGGGCCTAGCAGTGCCAATGCTGAGAAAAAGGGTGAAACATGAGCTGCCACTGCTGGAGGAGAGGTGTGAATTAGGCATAGACTGCAGCCCTCATGGCTGAGGTGCAGTCAGGGCATGGGCTGCTGTCATTGAGGCTGAGGCACAAGTGAGGCATAGAACAGTGCCACCACAGCTGAAGTGTGAGGAGGGTACAGCCTGCTGCAACTGAGTCTAAGGTGTGAGCGGGATGTTGGATGCCACTGCCATGGCTGAGGTGAGAGTAACGCACATTTTCCCCATCTAGCAGCCTAGGCTGCTACCAATGAAAGTGGATACACCCTCCCCAGTGACAGGGACACAACATGACCATTGCTGCCCCTAACCTGAGCTTTACTGTGGTAACCTGGGAATCACCCTGCCCCTGTCTACCACAAAAGGTACCTGCACACACCACTGGGGATCCTGAGGACAAGCCTGCATGGCCCAGCTTCAGACCCACTGCCATGACAGAGCACACAGTCTGGAGGCTTGGTGATTGTTCAGTTCAGTGCACAACCATTGGCACCTGAGCACTCCTCCTGGGAGCCCGAGGTTGGGCCTACTCACCCTGCCACTGCTACCACAACTGGTACCTAACTAAACATGTAACTTGCAGGCCTGCAGATTGGCCTGACCATTACAGACACTGCTAGCACCAGCATGCACTGCTCAGGAATCAGAGGGTCATCTCTGCCATTGCTACTGCCGTTGTTTACACCAGACTAGCTGGCCAGGTGCCTAAGTATTCCCATTTGTCTGGTCCTCTGCTACCAATACTGGCATTTAGTAAGCCACCTGGAATCCCAAGAATAGGTTTTTGTAGACCCCCTGACACTGGTGCCAGTGTACCTTACCCTGGAGCTCAAGGACAAACATGTTCCATTCACCCCTGCCATGACTAGGGCCCAAAGACTGTCCCACCTGGAATGGCAGTCCAGAGAAAAATTTCACTACAACCTCCACTAATAACCACACTCTAAGCCACCAAAGAAATTACAGATACCACTGATACCGTTTACAGCTGAAGAAATCATAGAGACAACACTATTGCACACATCTTGAATCAATGCCAAAGTGCTGTACCCAACAAACATCATAGATACATCTTCAGAAAAAATCCTCTTCTACAAAAGTAAATACAAAAACTTGAAATAAGTGACTGTTACAACAGATGTACATATATCAATATAAGGACACAGGAAGAATAAAAGGAAATTTGACACCTCCAAAGAAACACAATACATTTCCAGCAACAGATCCCAATCAAGAACAAATTTATGAAATCCTGGAGAAAGAATTCACAATATTGATTTTAAAGAAATTCAGTGAGTTATAAGAGGATATTTAAAAACAATACAAATAAATAAGAAAAAAATTCAGAATATGAATGAGAATTTGACCAAAGAATAAATACCATTAAATGGAACCAAATTCTGGAACTGAAGAATTCATTAACTGAAATACAAAATGCATTTAAAAGCTTTGACAATAGACTAGATCAAGCAGCAGAAGAAAGCACCTCAGAACTTGAGGACAGGCCTTTTAAAATAACCCATCAGACAAGAGTAAAGAATAAATAAATAAATAACTACAAGCAAAGCCTATGTGACATGTGGAACATTATAAGATGAAAAAACATTCAAGTTTTCAGAGTCCCAGAAGGCAAAGAGAAAGCAAACAGTTTAGAAAACCAATTTGACAAAATATTAGATGAAAACTTCCCAAGTATTCCATGAAATTTAGTCATCCAGATACAGGAGGCCCTGAGATTCCCAAACAGATAAAATGCAAAAAGGTTTTCTCCATGGCATATTATAGTCAAACTGTCTGAAGTAAAAGATGAAGAGATTATTCTTAAAACAGCAAGAGTGACTAATCTAGTTACCCATAAAGGAACACCCATCAGACTAATAGCATACTTCTCAGAGGAAACCTTTTAGGCCAGGACATAGTTGAATCATACATTCAAAGTGCTGAAAGAAAAAAAAACCCTGCTAGCCAGGGATACTATAGCTACCAAAATTATTGTTATAAATCAAGAAGAAATAAAGTCTTTCACAGAGAAGCTAAAGCTGAGGGAATTTATCACCACTAGACTGGTCCTACAAGAAATTCTTAAGGAAGTCATATACCTGAGTAGAAAAAAGGTTATTTGCAATCATGAAAACAAACAAAAATATACAAACCACTGGTAGAGCAAACACACAAACGAGGAAAAGACTCAAATGTTACCACTAAAGACAACCACCAAACCACAATAATAAACAATAAGCGAGAAAGAAAGAAAAAAAGAATAGACAAATAATGAGATATCATTTAATGAAATGACAGGAAGAAACCCTCACATAGCAACAATAACTGAATGTAAACAGATTAAACTTTCCACTTAAAAGATATAGACTGGCTGAATGGATAAGAACAATTACCCAATTATGTGCTGCCTATAGGAAACTCATCTCACCTGTACAGAAACATGTACACTAAAAATGGGATGCAAAAATTTATTTCATGCAAACAGAAACCAAATACAGGCAAAAGTAGCCATACTTATATCAGATAAACTAGACTTTAAGTCAAACACTGTAAAAAAAAAAAAAAAGACAAATAAGGTCATTATATAATGATAAAGGGATCAATTCAGCAAGATAAATAAAAATTCCAAACATACATTCACCCAACTCAGGAGAACACACATATATAAAGCAAATATTATTAGATGTAAAAGGAGAGATGGAATTCTGCTTAATAATAGTTGGGGATGTCAACATGCCACTCTCAGCATTAGAGAGATCATCAACAGAAAATTAACAAAGAAACATTGGATTTAAACTCTACCTTAGACCAAATGAACCTAACAGACATTTATAGAACATGTATCCAACATCTACAGAATACACATTCTTCTCAGCACACAAAACAATCTCCAGTATAAACCATATTTTAGTGCACAAAACAAGTCTCAACAAAATTTTAAAACTCAAAATCATATCAAGTATCTTCTGAGATCAAAATGGAATAAAACTAGAAATCATTAACAAGAGGAACTTTGGAGACTGTGACATACATGAAAGTTAAATAACATACTCCTGAATGACCATAGTGTCAAGGAAGAAATAAAGGAGAGAATAAAAAAGTTTCCTGAAATGAATGAAAATGAAAACACAGCATAAGCATATGGGATACAGCAAAAGTGGTGCTAAAAGGCAAGCTTACAGTAAGACGTACCTACATCAAAAAAATAGAAAGATTTCAAATAAGCAATCTAAAACTCAGGGAAATAGAAAGCATCTCAAGGAACTAGAAAAGCAAGAACAAATCAAACCCCAAATTAGTAAAAGGTAATAATAATAAAGATCAGAGTAGAAATTAGATTATAAAAACAACAGAAAAAATCAACAAACCAAAAAGTTGGCTTTTTGAAAAGATAAACAAAATTGATAAGCTGCTTGCTAGGTTATCAATAATAGAAAGAAGACCCAGATAAACAAAATCAGAAATGAAAAAGGAGACATTGTAACTATGACCACAGATATATAGAAGATCATCAGAGATTATTATGAACAATTATATACTAATAACCTGAAAAAACTAGGGAAAATGGATACATTCCTGGACACATACAATCTTCCAGGATTGAATCAGGAAGAAATAGAAAACATGAGCAGAACAATAATGAGTAACGAGATTGAATCAGTGATAAAATGTCTCCCAACAAAAAAAAGTCCAGGACCAGATGGTTTTACTGCCAAACTGAACAGATCTTTCAAAGAAGAACTAACACCAATTCTTCTCAAACTATTCCAAAACATTAAAAAGGAGAGAATTTTTGCTGACTCATTTTATGTGGCTAGAATTACCCTGATACTAAAACCAGAGAAGGACACAACAAAAAAGAAAACCACAGGTCAGTATCCCTGATATACATAGACACAAAAATTCTTAACAAAATAGTAGCAAATCAAATCCAACCCAACAGCTCTGCAAAAGTTAATAACCCTTATCAAGTGGGATTTATTCCAGAAATGCAAGGATGGCTCAACATACACAAATCAATAAACATGATATGTCACATAAACAGAAAAAAGGACAAAAGACATATAATCATCTCCCAATAGGCAGAAAAAGCATTTGATAAAATTCAACATCCCTTCATGATATAAATGCTCAATAAACTAAGCATGGAAGGAATATCTGTCAACATAACAAAGGCCATGAAAAACCCACAGCTAACATCTTATTGATTGAGGAAATGCTAAAAGCCTTTCCTCTAAGAAATGAAACAAGACGAGCATCCCTACTTTCACCCCTTGTATCCAATAGAGTACCAGAAGTCCTAGCCAGTGTATTCAGGCAAGAGAAAGAAATAAAAGGCAACCCAACTAGAAAAGAATAATTCAAACCTTCTCTCTTTGCAGAAGATATGATCTTATATCTAGGAAAACCTAAAGACTTCATCAAAATATTCTTAGATCTAATAAATAAGTCCAGTAAAGTTGCAAGATATAAAATCAGCATACAAAAATCAGTAAAGTTTCTATATACCAATAAACAACTAGCTGAGAAAGAAATCAAGAAGGCAACCTTACTTACAATAGCTACAGAAAAATAGAATAAATTTAACCTAGGAATAAATTTAACCAAGGAGGTGAAAGCCCACTACAAGGAAAACTGCAAGTCTCTGAGGAAGGAAATTGAAGAGGACACAAACAAATAGAAAGATACCCCATGCTCATGGATCAGAAGAATTAACTTCATTAAAATTACCATAATACTCAAAGCCATCTACAGATTCAGTACAATCCCTTTCAAAATATCAATGTCATTTTATTTCATAGAAATGGGAAAAAATTCCTAATATTTGTGTGGAACCAAAAAAGAGCCAGAATACCTAATGCAATTCTGAGAAAAAAAAAAAAAGAAAGAAAGAAAGAAAAGAAAAGAAAAGAAAAGAAAAGAAAAGAAAAGAAAAGAAAAGAAAAGGAAAGCTGGGGCATCTTACTACCTTCAAAATATATTACAAGGCTATAATAACCAAAACATCATTGTATTCATATAAAAATAGACACACAGACCAAATGGAACAGAATCCAGAAATAAATGCATGTATTTACAGCCAACTGATTTTCAACAAAAGCATCAAAAACATAAATTTTTTGAAAGAAGACATACAAATGGCTAAGAGGCACATGAAAAACAATGCTCAACATCACAAATCATCAGGGAACCACAAATCAAAACCACAGTGAGACACCATCTTACCACAAGTAGAATGGTTGTTATTAAAAAGACAAAAATAAAGATAGTGGAGAGGAAGTGGAGAAAAGGGAACTTTTATACACTGTTGGTGGGAATGTAAATTAGCGTAATACAACCACTATGGAAAATAGTATAGAGATTTTCAATAAACTAAAAATTGAACTACTGCATGATCCACCATGGGGCACATATCCAAAGAAAAGGAAATCAGTGTATCAAGGGTATAACTGCACTCACATATTTATCACAGCATTATTCACAATACCAAAGATGTGGAATCAACCTAAATGTCCATCAGTGGACAAATGGGTACAAGACATGTGGTATATATACACAATAGAATACTAATAGGCCATAAAAAGAATGAAATCCTGTCATATGCAGTAACATAGATGGAATTAGAGGCCATTATGTTAAGTGAAATGAGGCAGATACAGAATGAAAAATACCACTTACTGTCACTAATATGTAAGAGCTAAAAAAGTTGAGGGTAGAATTATAGATACCAGAGGATGGGAAAGCTGTGTGGGTGGGAAGGGGGAATGAAGAGCTGTTGGTTAATGGGTACAAACATGCAGTTAGATAGAAGAAATCAATTCTAATATTCAATAGCCAGTAGGGTTATTATAGTTGGAAACAATATAGTATATATTTTATGGTAGTTGTAAGAGAGGACTTAACATGTTTCCAAAACGTAGAAATGATAAATACTCAATGTGATGGATACGTCAACTACTCTGACTCGATCATTATACATTCTGTGCATGTAACAAAATATTACATGTATCCCATGCATATGTAAAATATTAATGTTTTAATGTTAAAAATTACCTTGTCACCTATAATCAATTGACCATATATGGGGGCCTATTTCTGTACGTTCTATTCTATTCCATTGATCTGTTTGTCGACCTTTATGGCAGTACTATATTTTCATAGTTATAATAGCTTATGATATGATAAGTTTTGAAATCATCAGCATAATCCTTCAATTTTGTTCTTCTACACTGTTTTTTAACTATTCTAGGCTGTTTTTAAGTTCATACAAATTTTAGAATCAGCTTGTCAATTTCTATAGAAAACCCTGTTGTGGTTATAATTTGGGTCATATTAACTGTAAAGTTTAATTTGTGGAGAATTGACATCTATATTTATATTGAGGCATATTTGAAAATTAAAAATTGTGTATATTTTAAGAGTACATGTCTTTCACCTCTTTAAGTTTATTCCTAAACATTTTATTATATTTGTTGCTATTGTGAATGGGATAGTTGTTGTTGTTATTATTATTATTACTATTATTATTATTATTTGAGATGGAGTCTCGCCCTATTGTCCAGGTTGGAGTGCAGTGGCACGATCCTGGCTCACTGCAACCTCTGCCTTCAAGGTTCAAGCGATTCTCTTGCCTCAGCCTCCTGAGTAGCTGGGACTACAGGTGCCCACCACCGTGCCTGGCTCATTTTTGTGTTTTCAGTAGAGACAGAGTTTCACCATGTTGGCTAGGCTGATCTTGAACTCCTGACCTCAGGTAATCCCCCTGCCTTGGCCTCCCAAAGTGTTGGGATTACAGGCGTGAGCCAACATGCCTGGCCAGGATAGTTTTCTTAATTTTTCTTTTGGATAGCTCACTGGTAGTGTTTATAAACTCCAGTGAATTTTGCATATTGAATTTATATCCTGCAACTTTACTAAATTTATTAGTTCTGACACTATTTTAGTGTAGTCTTTATGGTTTTATACATATAAGATCATGTTGTCTCCAAACAGGGACAATTTGAGTGCCTCCTTTTTCATTTGGATGCCTTTTATTTCTTTCTCTTGCCTAATTGCTTTAGCTAGGACTTCCAATATTACTGTGTTGAATAGAATGGGTGAAAATCAGCATTTTTGTATTCTTCCAGATGTTAGAGAAAAAAATGTTCCACTTTTTCTTTTAAGTTATCAGTTTGTCAGATATAACCTTTATTGTGTTCGGGTATGTACCTGCTATTTATTTTTTGATTGTTTATATCATGAAGGAGTGTGAAATTTTGTCAAATGCTTTTTCTGTATCAATCAAAATAATCATACCATTTTTGTCTTTAATTTTCTTAATGTGATGTATCACATTTATTTATTTTTATGTTAAATCATCCTTTTATGCCTGAGATGAATCACACTTGACCATAGTGAATAATATTTTTACTGTGCTGTTGAATTCTGTCTGCTAATATTTTGTTGAGATTCTTTTGCATCTATATTAATCAGGAATATTGGCCTTTAGTTTTAGTTTTTGTTGTTGTATCCTTTTCTGCTTTTGGTATCATGGTAATGCTAGCTTCATAGAATGTTTACAAGTATCCCCTCTTTTACAATTTTCCGGAATAGTTTGAGAAGAATTGGTGTTAGATTTTCTTTATGTGTTTGGTTGAATTTAGCAGTGAAGTCATCAGGTCCTGGGATTTTATTTGATAGGACACTCTCTCACTTACTCAATGTTTACACCTATTATTTGTCTGTTCCAACTTTCTGTTCCTTCATAAGTCAACCTTGATAGGTTTTACTTGTCCAGGAATTTGTTTCTTTTAGGTTATCCAATTTGTTGGTGTATAATTGTTGATAATAATCTCTCATGGTCCATTTTTATTTTGTGTTTCAGTTGTAATGTTCCCTTTTCATCTCTGATTTTGAGTCATCTATCTTTTGTTTTTTGTCTAGCTAGAAATCTGTCAAGTTTTTTCAAAAACAGTCTTCCTTTTGATGATCTTTTATATTGTTTATGTAGTCTCTATGCTTTGCATTTTAAAATTTTTCATTCTGCTAATTTTGCATTTAATTTTTTCTTGTTTTTGTGGTTCCTTGAAGTGCAGTGTTAGGTTGTTTACTTGAGATCTTTCTACATTTTTGATGTACTTGTTTACTGCTATAAACTTCCCATGTAGGACTGCTTTTGCTGTATCTCATAGGCTTTGGTATGTTGTGTTTTCATATTCTGTTGTCTCAAACATTTTTAAAATTTCATCATTAACCATTGGTTATTCAGGACCATGTTGTTTACTTTCCATGTGTTTGTAAAATTTTTGCTGTTATTATTATTAATTTCTATTTTTATACTGCTATGGTCAGTAAAAATACTTAATATGATCTCTGTCTTCTTAAACTTGTTAAAACTTGTTTTGAGCCTAACATATGGTCTGTCCTGGAGAATGCTCCATGTGCAGTTAAGAAGAATGTATATTCTTCAGCTGTTGGATGGACAATTTGGTAAATGTTTATTACATCTATTTGGTCTAGAGTGCAAAGTAAATCCATTTTTTTTTTTTGGTTGATTTTCTGTCTGGATGATGTATCCATTGCTGCAAGTGAGGAGTTGAAGTCTACTACTATTATTATATTGCAGTCTATCTCTCCATTTAGATATAATAATATTTGCTTTATATATTTTGGTGCTCCAGTGTTGGGTGTGTACACATTTACCATTGTTATATCCTTTTGAAGAATAGTTCTCTTTATCACTATATAATTACCTTATTTGTCTTTTCTGAAAGTTTTTGACTTAAAGTCAATTTTATCTGATATACGTATAGCTACTCCTGCTTCCTTTTAGTTTTTGTTTTCATGGTATATCTATTTCCATTCTTTTATTTTAAGTTTGTCTGTCCTTACAGGTGAAGTGAGTATCTGATAGGCATCATATAATTAGGTCTTGTTTTTCATCCATTCTGTCCCTCTATATCTTTTAATTGGGGAATTTAATTCATTTACATTCAAGATTATTATTGATAGGTAAGGAGTTAGGCCTGCCACTTTGTTTGTTGTTCTCTGGTTGTTTTGTAAATCCTTTGTTTCTTTCTTCCTCTCTGCAGTCTTCCTTTGTGATTTGATAACTTTTTGTGATGTTATGCTTTCATTCCTTTCCCATAATATTTTATGTATTCACCACAAGTGTGTGTGTGTGTGTGTGTGTGTGTGTTTGTGGTTACCATGAGAAAAATACAAAGATTTTATAGTAGTAATGGACTGTGTTAAGCTGTAACAATGTAACTTTGGTCACATAAAAATGCAAGAGATTTTGCCCTTCTCCACAACACATAATTTATATTTTTGTTTCCTTAATTTACATTTTTATATATTTTGTGTTCCTTATCAACTAATTGTAACATAATTTATATTTTTGTTGCCTTGATTTGCAGCTTTATATATTGTGTGTTCCTTAACAACTAATTGTGAGTGTAGTTACTTTTTACCATTTTTGCTTTTAACCTTCATACTAGGTGTTTGGAATATTCACATGGCACCATCGCAGTACTGGACTATCTTCAGTTTGATTGTGAAATTACTTCTGCTAGTGAGTTTTATACCTTCATATGTTTTCACAATATTAATTCTTATCCTTTAGCTTCCAGTTGTAATACTTCCTTAAGCATTTTTTGTAGTGTTGGTGAATTTCCCCTTTGGATTCTCTGTGAGAACTTTATTTCTCCTTCACATCTGAAGGATAGCTTTGCTGGGTATAGTATTCTCATCAGGTAGTTTTTTTTTTTTTTTTTCTTCAGTGCTTTAGGTATATCATCCCATTCACTCCTGGCCTGCAAAGTTTCTGATGAGAAATATGCTGATATTCTAATGAGTCTTTCCTTATGTCTGACTCAGTGCTTTTTCCTTGCTGTTTTTATGATTTTCTTTGTCTTTGACCTTTTACAGTTTGATAATAATGTCTCTCAGAGAGGACTTTTGTAGGCTGAATCTATTTGGGAACTTTTGAGCTTCCTAGATCTGGATGTTTATATTTCTGCCAATACTTGGGAATTTTTTACCTATTATTTTGTTAGATACATTTTCTGTTTTTTTTTTCTCAATTTCTTCTCCCTCTAACATTTTCATAATGTGAACATTTGTTTACTTAATGGAGTTCCATAAGTTCTGTAGGCTTTCTTTACTGTTTTCTGTTATTATGAGTTTTTTCCCCTCTGTGTAGGTTATTTCAAGAGACCAGTCTTCAAATTTAGAAATTCTTTATTGTGATTGATCTACTCAGTTTTGAAGCTCTTAGTTTTATTTTGTATTCTATTTATTAAGTTCTTCAGTTACATGATTTATTTTTGCTTTATCTCTTTGTTACATTCCTCTTTCAGATCATGAATTGCTTTCCTGATTCCTCAACTGTTTATCTATATTCTCTTGTATCTTGCTGAGTTTCTTTAATATTATTATCTTCTATTTCTTTTCAGGCATCTTGTAAATTTCCTTTTTGGGGGTCACAGTAATTGAAGAATTATTATGTTCCTTTGGGGGGGGGGTCAGGTTTCCCTGCTTTTTCATGTTTCTTGTGTTTCTACACTGATATTTGCACACCTGGTGGAAGAGTTGCCTCTTTCAATTTTGTAGAGTAGCTTTAGTTAGGAGAATTTTTCCTATAGACAGATCCTAGGGTGTAGGTTTTGTAGTATATACTGGCTTTGGTTTTGAGAGGATGCAGTAGTGTAGTGCCCATGCAATTTCCTCAGCTCTAATCTAGGTCAGCAATAATTACAAATGCTTCAGTGGCCTAGGCTGAAGGAGTTGGTGGCAGTGGCAGCACAGCTTTGCTAAGAATAGGGTACTGGTATGGCTGGGCTGTGTCCTCACTCAAATCTCACCTTGAATTGCTAAAATCCCCACATGTCAAGGGCAGGATCAGGTGGAGATGACTGAATCATGGGTGCAGTCCCCCATGCTGTTCCCATTGTAGTGAGTAAGTTCTCATGAGATTTGATGGTTTTATAAGGGGCTTTCCCCTTTTTTGGCATTCAGTCTTTCTCCTGCTGCCCTGTGAAGAAATGGCTTCCACCATGATTGTAAGTTTCCTGAGGCCTCCCTAGCCATACAGAACTGTGAGTCAATTAAATCTATTTTCTTTATAAATTTCCCAGTCTCTGGTATTTCTTCACATCAGCATGAGAACAGACTAATACAGGTATCAGGTTGTTTCTCAGACTGGTGGCATGTACACATGTTTCCTGGACCAACACAAGCTTGGCCTTCTCACTGTGCAGAAATACCTGTTTCTTGGAAAACAGGACACTGTATGAACTTGGGCATCAGAGTCACAGTCATTATGCTGGGTCCTGACTTTGAATACCCAGGATCTTTGTGCTTTAGTCACCATTTCATTCCAATTATGGCTGTGCCTTAGTTATGGAGAGAAGCAGTGACTACTGATCTCCAGAGCAGAGCACACTCTAACAGTGGCTGCAGTTTCAAGATGGCACTTTCCTATAGTATCTTGGGTCATAGGAAATGGGGGATGCACAACATGACCTCCTATTTTGCAGTAAAACAGCTGTGTGAGTAACAGGCAGCTCCCTAAACAAGGCTCAAGGCCTGTGAGGACTGTGTGATTCTCTGTAGCAAGGACTTCAGATGTCTGTAGTTGTAATGGGGACTGCTGGAGGCCTCCTTATCTTATTTTCTGCAAGTAAAGTTCTTCCTGGCTCTGAATTAATCCTGGTGGGGGAGAAGGCAGCAGAGGCAGGTGCTTTACTCCTCTCTCTACGCTGTCATTTGGAGTATTCATGCTCCACAGGG
The DNA here is from genome assembly GCF_000951035.1 of Colobus angolensis palliatus. NCBI lineage: Eukaryota > Metazoa > Chordata > Mammalia > Primates > Cercopithecidae > Colobus > Colobus angolensis. Next base: position 788,758 of record NW_012116533.1, on the reverse strand, counting down.
ATTTCACCAGTCCCTTTCCATACTCCAATACTCTTGTTCAGACATTATTGTCCGGTTTTAGTAATTTATTTCTTTTCATTTTCCTTTTTGTTGGGTTTAGGGGTGAGGAGCACTAGGCACCTCTAGCAGGTCAACTTGCTGATATCACTGCCAAAGTTACTTTTTGCCCATTTTACTAGTTTCATTTTTTTTTTTTTTTTTCTGAGACAGAGTCTCTCTCTGTCGCCCAGGCCAGTGTGCAGTGGTGGATCTTGGCTCACTGCAAGCTCTGCCTCTCGGGTTCACGCCATTCTCCCACCTTAGCCTCTGGAGTAGCTGGGACTACAGGCACCCCCCACCATGCCTGGCTAAGTTTTTTTTTTTTTTGCATTTTTTTAGTAGAGACGAGGTTTCACTGTGTTAGCCAGGATGGTCTCGATCTCCTGACCTCGTGATCTGCCCACCTTGGCCTCCCAAAGTGCTGGGATTACAGGCATGAGCCACTGCACCCTACCGTTCCATTCTTTTAAGGGGTTAATTTGCTTGGAATTTGGATTAGTTTATTTTACCTTTTTGTGTACTTTGTTGTTCAGGTGTTTGTTCTTTCTGTTTTTGTTTTTTGTTTATTTGTTAGTTTTTGAAGCATCATAATCTGCAACTTAGCAAGAAGCCAGTAGCAGTGAATGTGAAAGATAGTAATATTTCTATTGTTTTTGGCCCTCACTTTACCCAGCAAATTAAGTTAGATGATGAGCATGGGCTTTACCCTTCCGATAGAAAGCTCCATGATTCTGTTTTTTGGGCCTGTCATCCATCAATTTGATGGAAATTCATTAATTCCAAAGCTAAACATTGTACAATTATCTTCTGATTGCCTTTACATAAGCTGGGCATAGAGTTTTAAGAGAGAAGAATTAAAAGGAGAGAAAAAGAAAAAAGGATGGGAAGAAGGGATGGATGGGGTAGGTAGTTGTCATCCAATTTTCCTAGATCACATCTGCATTGTAAACAGTGAACTTCTGAGACTGGATAATTTGTAAAGAAAAGAGGTTTAATTGACTCACAGTTTCACATGGCTGGGAAGGCCTTGTGACACTAACAATCATGGCAGCAGGGGTAGCAAACACATGCTTCTTCACATAGCAGCAGGAGAGAGAAGAATGAGAGCCAAGTGAAGGGGGAAACCCCTTGTAAAACCATCAGATCTCTTGAGAACTTACCATCATAAGAATAACTTGGGGGAGACTGCCTCCACGATTCAATTACCTCCCACTGGGTCCTTCCTATGACATATGGGGATTATGGGAACTACAATTCAAGACAAGATTTGGATGGGGACACAGCCAAACCGTATTATTCTGCCCCTGACTCCTCCCAAATCTCATGTCCTCACATTTGAAAACACAATCATGCCAGTCCAATAGTTTCCCAAAGTCTTAACTCATTCTATTATTAACTCAAAAGTCCAAGTCCAAAGTCTCATCTGAGACAAGGAAAGCCCCTTTTGCCTATAAGTCTGTAAAATTAAAAGCAAGTAGTTACTTCCTAAACACATTAAGTGTACAGGCATTGGTTAAATACACCCATTCCAAATCGGATAAATTGGCCAAAACAAAGGGGCTACAGGGTCCATGCAAGTCCAAAACCCAATAGGGCAGTCATTAAACCCCAAAGTTCCAAAATGATCTCCCTTGACTCCATGTCTCACATTCAGGGAACACTGCTGCAAGAGGTGGGCTCTTGGTCATAGTCTTGAGCAACTTTGCCCCTGTGGCTTTGCAGGGTACAGACCCCCTCCTGGCTGCTTTCACAGGCTAGTATCAAGTGTCTGTGGCTTTTCCAGGTGCATGGTGCAAGCTGTTGGTGGATCTACAATTCTGGGATCTGGAGGACGATGGCCCTCTTCTCACAGCTCCACTAGACAGTGCTCCAGTGGGAACTCTGTAGGGGGCTCTGACCCCCACATTTCCCTTCTGCATTGCCCTAGCAGAGATTCTCCATGAAGGCTCTGCCCCTACAGCAAACTTCTGCCTGTACATCCAGGAGTTTTTACACATTCTCTGAAATCCAGAGAGATTTCCAAACCTCAGTTCTTGACCTCTGTGCACCTGTAGCCCAATACCACATGTAAGCCTCCTAAGGCTCGGGGCTTGCACCCTCTGAAACAACGGCCTGAGCCGTTGTTTCATTGGTCCTTTTTAGCCACAGCTGGAACTGAAGCATCTGGGATGCAGGGCACCATGCCCCAAGGCTACATAGAGCAGGGAGCCCTGGGCCTGTACCACGAGACCAGTTTTCCCTCCTAGGTCTCTGGGTCTGATATGGGAGGGGCTGCCATGAAGGTTTCTGACATGCCATGGAGATTTTTCCCTATTATTGTTGTGATTAACATTAGGCTCCTTGTTACTTATGCCAGTTTCTGCAGCCAGCTTGAATTTCTCCCCAGAAAAATGGGTTTTTCTTTACTATCACATCTTCAGGTTGCAAATTTTACAAAAGTTTTATGCTCTGTTTCCTCTTGAATGCTTGCCACTTAGAAATTTCTTCCACAAGATACCTTAAATCATCTTTCTCAAGTTCAAAGTTTCACAGATCTCTAGGGCACGGGAAAATGCCACCAGTTTCTTTGCATAGCAAGAGTGACCTTTACTCCAGTTCCCAAGAAGTTCCTCATCTCCGTCTGAGACAACCTCAGCCTGGACTTTATTGTCCATATCACTATCAGAATTTTGGCCAAAGCCATTCAACAAGTCTATAGGAAGTTTCAAATTTTCCATCTTCCTGTCCTCTGAGATCTCCAAGTCTCTAGAAAGATCCAAACTTTGACATATTTTTAGGTATCATTACAGCAGTGCCCCACTTTCTGTGGTACCAATTTACTGTATTAGTCTGTTCTCACAATGCTAATAACAACATACCTGAGACTGAATAATTTATTTAAAAAAGAGATTTAATTGAGTCACAATTTTGCATGGCTGGGGAGGCCTCAGGAAACTTATAATCATGGCAGAAGAAGAAGCAAACATGTTCTTCATATGGCAGCAGGAGAGAGAAGAATGAGATTCAAGAGAAGGGGAAATTCCCTTATAAGACTATCAGATCTCATAAGAACTTACTTGCACAAGAATACCATGAGACTAGCATGAGAAAAGCTTCCCCATGATTCATTACCTTCCCCCGTGTCCCTCCCATGACACATGGGGATCAAGGGAACTACAATTCAAAATGAGATTTGGGTGGAGACACAGCCAAACTATCTCAGATACCTAGTAGTGAAATGGCTGGAACAAATAGTATTCCTTTTAGTTCTTTAAGGAATCACCACACTGTTTTCTATAGTGGTTGTACTAGTTTACATTCCCACCAACAATGTAAAAGTGTTCTCTTTTCACCACATTCATACCAGCATCTATAATTTTTTTTATTATGGCCATTCTTGCAGGAGTAAGGTGGTTTTGATTTGCATTTACCTAATACTTAGTGATGAAGCATTTTTCCATATGCTTGTTGGCCATTTGTATATCTTCCTTTGAGAATTGTCTATTAATGTCCTTAGTCTGCATTTCGATGAGATTATTTGTTTTTTCTTGCTGATTTGAGTTCTTTGTAGATTCTGGATATTAGTCCCTTGTCAGATTTATAAATTTTGAAGATTTTCTCCCACTCTGTGGGTTGTCTGTTAACTCTGCTGATTATTTATTTTGCTGTGCAGAAGCTTTCTAGTTCAATTAGGTGCCATTTTTTATCTCTGTTTTTATTGAATTTGCTTTTGGGTTTTTGTTCATGAAGTCTTTGCCTAAGCCAATGTCTAGAAGGGTTTTTCCAATGTTATCTTCTAGGATCTTTGCTGTTTCAGGTCTTAGATTTAAGTCTTTGATCCATCTTGGGTTGATTTTTGTATAAGGTGAGAGATGAGGATCCAGTTTTTTTCTTCTACATGTGGCTTGTCAATTATCCCAGCACCATTTGCTGAATAGAATGTCATTTCCTCACTTTCTGTTTCTGTTTGCCATGAGCATGGAATATGTTTCCATTTGTTTGCATTGTCTATACTTTCTTTCAGCAGTGTTTCATAGTTTTCCTTGTGGAGGTCTTTCACCTCCTTGGTTAGGTGTACTCCTAAGTTTGGTTTTATTTTTGCAGCTATTGTAAAAGGAGTTGTGTTCTTGATTTGATCCTCTGCTTGGTGGCTGTTGGTGTATAGCAGAGCTACTGATTTGTGTACATCCATTTTGTATCCTGAAACTTTCCTGAATTCATCTACCAGCTGTATAAGCTTTATGGATAAGTCTTTAGGGTTTTCTAGGTATACGACCATCTCATAGCAAACAGCAATGATTTGACTTCCTCCTTACCAACTTGGATGCCTTTGATTTATTTCTCTTGTCTGATTGCTGTAGTCAGGACTTCCAGTACTATGCTGAATAGAAGTTGTGAAAGTGGGCGTTTTTGTCTTGTTCCAGTTTTCAAGGGGAATGCTTTCAACATTTCCCCGTTCAGTATTATGTTGGCTGTGGGTTTGTCATAGATGTTTTTATTACCTTAAGGTGTGTCACTTCTATGCCGATTTTGATGAGGGTTTTAATCATAAATGGATGCTGGATTGTGTCAAATGCTTTTTCTGCATCTACTGAGATGATCATGTGATTTTTGTTTTTAATTCTATTTATGAGCTATATAACATTTATTGACTTACATACGTTAAACCATTCCTGCATCCCTGGTATGAAGCCCACTTGATCATGGAGGATTATCTATTTAATATACTGTTGGATTTGGTTAGCTAGTATTTTGTTGAGAATTTTTGCATCTATGTTCATCAGGGATATTGTCTGTAGTTTTCTTTTTTTGTTATGTCCTTCCCTGGTTTTGGTATTAGGGTGATACTGGCTTCATAGAATGATTTAAGGATGATTTCCTCCTTCTCAATCCTGTGGAACAGTGTCAATAGAATTGGTATCTATTCCTCTTTGAATGCCTGGCAGAATTCAACTCTGAATCCATCTGGTCCTGGACTTTTTATTATGGGCAGTATTTGCATTACCATTTAAATCTCGCTGTTCATTGTTGGTCTGTTCAGAGTTTTTATATCTTCCTGATGTAATCGAATTTCCAGGAATTTATCCATCTCCTCTAGGTTTTCTAGTTTATGCACATAAAGTTGTTCATATTAGCTTTGAATAATATTTTCTATTTCTGGGGTATCAGTTATAATATCTCCTGTTTTGTTTCTAATTGAGCTTACTTGGACCTTCTCTCTTCTTTTCTTGGTTTATCTTGCTAATGGTCTATCGATTTTATTTATCCTTTCAAAAAACCAGCACTTTGTTTCATTTAATTTTTGTTTTGTTTTGTTTCAATTTCATTTAGTTCTGCTCTGCTCTTCTTTATTTCTTTTCTTCTGCTGGATTTGAGTTTGGATTGTTCTTGTTTTTCCAGTTCCATCAGTTGTCACCTTAGATTGTCTATTTGTGCTCTTTCAGGCCTTTTGATGTAGACATTTAATGCTATGAGGTTTTCTCTTAGCACCACTTTTGCTGTGTCCCAGAGATTTTGATAGGTTATGTCACTATTATCACTCAGTTCAAAGATTTGACCCAATGATCATTCAGGAGCAGGTTATTTAATTTCCATGGATTTGCATGGTTTTGGGGGTTCCTTTTGGAGATGATTTCCAATTTTATTCCACTGTGGTGTGAGAGAGTACTTGATATCATTTTGATTTTTAAAGTTGATTAAGACTTGTTTTCTGGTCTATGATATTGTCTATCTTGGAGAAGGTTCCATGTGCTGATGAATAAAATAATTTTTCTGCAGTTAGTGGGTGGAATGTCCTGTAAATATCTGTTAGAAGCATTTGTTGTAGGGGATAGTTTAAGTCCATTGTTACTTTGTTGACTTCCTGTCTTGACAACCTGTCTAGTGCTGTCAGTGAAGTCCACCGCTATTATTGTGTTGCCATCTATCTCATTTCTTAGGTCTGGTAGTAATTATTTCATAAATTTGGGACCTCCAGTGTTAGGTGTATATACGTTGAGGATTTTGGTATTTTCCTGTTGGGCTAGTCCTTTTGTCATTATATAACGTCCCTCTTTGTCTTTTTTAACTGCTGCTGCTTTCAAGTTTTTTTGTCTGATATAAGAATAGCTACTACTGCTCGCTTTTGGTCTCCATGTGCATGGAATGTCTTTTTACACCTTTTTACCTTAAGTTTACATTAGTTCTTATGTGTTAGGTGAGCCTCCTAAAGACAGCAGAATCTTGATTGATAAACTCTTCTCCATTCTGTATTTTTTAAGTGGAGCATTTAGGCCATTTACATTCAACTTAAGTATTGAGATGTGAGGTATTTTTCTATTCATTATGGTATTTGTTGCCTGAATATCTTGGGTGTTTTTCATTGTGTTATTGTTATATAGGTCCTGTGAGATTTATGCTTTAAGGAGGTTCTATTTTGGTGTATTTCAAGGATTTGTTACAAGATTTAGAGATATTTTCAGCACTTCTAGTAGTGCTGGCTTGGTAGTGCTGCATTCTCTCAACATTTGTTTGTCTGGAAAAGACTGTATCTTTCCTTTGTTTATGAAGATTAGCTTCACCAGATACAAAATTTGTGGCTGATAATTGTCTTGTTTAAGGAGACTAAAATTGGGAACCCCCCAATTTGTTCTAGCTTGTAGGGTTTCTGCTGAGAAATCTACAGTTAATCTGATAAGTTTTCCTTTATAGGTTACATGATACTTTTGCCCAACAGTGCTTAAGATTCTTTCCTTCCTCTTCACTAAAGGTAACCTGATAGCTACATGCCTAGGCGATGATCGTTTTGCAATGAATTTCCCAGGTATTCTTTGAGTTTCATGTTTTTGGATGTCTAAGTCTCTAGCAAGATCAGGGATGTTTTCCTCATTTATTCCCCGAAACATATTTTCCAAACTTTTGGATGTCTGTTTTTCCTTAGGAACCCCAATTATTCTTGAGTTTGGATGTTTAACATAGTCTCAAACATCTTGGAGGCTTTGTTCATCAAAAAATATTTTTTCTTTGTCTTTGATGGATTGGGTGAATCAAAAGCCTTGTCTTTGAGCTCTGAAGTTCTTCCACTTGTTCAATTCTATGACTTAGACTTTCCAGTACATTTTGCATTTCTCTATGTGTGGCCTTGATTTCCAGAAGTTTTGATTGTTTTCCACTTGTGTTATTTCACTGAAGATTTTTTTTTCATGCCATGTATCGTGCTTTTAATTTCCTTAAGTTGGACTTCACTTTTCTCTGCTGTCTCCTTGATTAGCTTAATCACCAACCTTCTGAATTATTTTTCTGGCAATTTATATATTTTTGTCTTGGTTTGGATCCATTGCTGGTGAGGGGGTGTGATCTTTTGGGGGTGTTAAAGAACCTTGTTTTGTCATATTACCAGAATTGTTTTTCTGGTTCCGTCTCATTTGAGTAGATTATGTCAGAGGGAAAATCTGGGACTCAAGGGCTGCAGAGTTTTTTTTGTCCCACAGGGTGCCCCGTTGATGTGGTGTTCTCCCCCTTCCCCTATGGACAGGGCTTCCTGAAAGCTTAACTGCAGTGGTTGTTTTTACTCTTCTGGGTCTGGCCACCCAGTGGATCTCCCGGGATCCAGGCTGGTACTGGGGAGAGACTGCAAAGCATTCTGTAATGCGATCTGTCTTCAGGTATTTCATCCATGGATACCAGCACCTGTTGCAGTGGAGGTAGCAGTGGAGTGAAGTGGACTCTCTGAGGGTCCTTGCTTGTGTTTTTGTTTAGTGCCCTGGTTTTATGTTGCTTGGCTTCTGGCCAGCTGCGGTAGTATGGGGAAGATACAAGCTTACCCTAGGGTCAGCTGGACACATACTCTGGTTTCTCCGGCAGTGGGCAAGGCCATAGAGCTTTCAAGAGATTATGTGCTTTGTCTTCAGCAACTGTGGTGGATAGAGAAAGACTATCAGGTGGGTGTGGGGTTAGGTGTGTTTGAGCTCAGATTCTCCTTGGGCGGGGCTTGTTTCAGCAGCTGTGGGGGATGAGAGTGTGGTTCTTAGGCCATTGGTATTATGTTCCCAGAGGGATAATGACTGCCTCTGCTGTGTCGAAAAGGTCAACAGGGAAGACCACCCCACTACCCTTGACAACTTCTGATAACTACCCCACTCTCTATATCCATATACTCAATTGTTTTGATGTTTACATTCCACAAATAAGTGAGAATATGTGATGTTTGCTTTTCTATGCCTGGCTTATTTCACTTAACACAATGACCTCCAATTTCATCCATACTGTTGCTAATGACAGGTGATTATTCCTTTCTTATGGCTGAATAGTACTCCATTGTGTATATTTACATTTCCTTTTTCCATTTATCTGTTGATGGACACTTAGGTTTTCTCCAAATTTTGGCTATTGTGAATAGTGCTGCAACAAACATGGGAGTGCAGATATCTCTTTGATATAATGATTGCCCTTCTTTTGGATATATACCCAGCAGTGGGTTTGCTGGATCATATGGTAGCTTTATTTTCAGTTTTTTTCTTTTTTTTTTTCTTTTTTTTTTTTTTGGAGACGGAGTCTCACTCTGTCGCCCAGGCTGGAGTGCAGTGGCCAGACCTCAGCTCACTGCAAGCTCCGCCTCCCAGGTTCACGCCATTCTTCTGCCTCAGCCTCCCGAGTAGCTGGGACTACAGGCGCCCGCCACCTCGCCCGGCTAGTTTTTTTGTATTTTTTAGTAGAGACGGGGTTTCACCGTGTTAGCCAGGATGGTCTCGATCTCCTGACCTCGTGATCCGCCCGTCTCGGCCTCCCAAAGTGCTGGGATTACAGGCTTGAGCCACCGCGCCCGGCCTATTTTCAGTTTTTTGATGAAACTCCAAACTGTTCTCCATAGTGGTTGTAATACTTTACATTCCCATCAACAGTGTATGAGAGTTCCCTTTTCTCCACATCCTCCCCAGCGTTTGTTATTGCCTGTCTTTTGGATATAAGTCATCTTGACTGGGGTGAGATGATATCTCCCTGCAGTTTTGAATTGCATTTCTCTTGTGACCAATTATGTTAAGCACCTATTTATATGCCTGTTTGCCATTTTATGTCTTCTTTTGAGAATTGCTTATTAAAATCATTTGACCATTTTTTAATTGAATTATTAGACTTTTTCCTATAGAGTGTTTGAGGTCCTTATATATTCTGGTTATTAATCCCTTTTCAAATGGGTAGTTTGCAAATATTTACTCCAATTCTGTGGGTTGTCTCTTCACTTTGCTGACTGTTTCTTTCACTGTGCAGAAGCTTTTTAACTTGATAAGATCTTGTTTGTCCGTTTTTGCTTTGGTTGCCTGTGCTTATGGTGTATTACTTAAGAACTTTTTGCACAGACCAATGTCCTGGAGAGTTTCTCCAATGTTTTCTTCTAGGAGTTTCATTGTCTGAGGTCTTAGATTTAAGTGTTTAGTCCACTTTAATTTAATTTTTTGTATGGCAAGAGATAAAGGTCCAGTGCCATTCATCTGCATGTGGATATCCAGTTTTCCCAGCACCACTTATTGAAGGGATTGTCTTTTTTCTGAGTATATGTTCTTGGCATCTTTGTTGAAAATAAATTCACTATAGGTGTGTGGATTTGTTTCTGGGTTCTCTATTCTGTTTCATTGGTGTATGTGTCTGTAATTATGCCAGTACCATGCTGTTTTGGTTATTACAACTCCATAATACATTTTGAAATCAGGCAATGTGTTTTCCCCAGTTTTGTACTTTTTGTTCAGGATAGCTTTAGCCATTCTGGGTCTTTCGTGGTTCTATATAAATTTTAACATTGTGTTTTCTATTTCTGTCAAGAATGTCATTGGTATTTTGACAGGGGTTGCATTTGAATCTATAGATTACTTTGTGTAGTATGGATATTTAACAATATTGATTCTTCCAACCCATGAACATGAACTCTCTTTCCATTTTTTGCTGTTCTCTTCCATTTCTTTTATCAGTGTTTTACAATTTTCATTGTAGAAATCTTTCATTTATTTGGTTAAGTTAATTCCTAGCAATTTTATTTTATTTGTAGCTATTGTAAATGGAATTATTTTCAAATTGTTCACTGTTGATATATAGAAATGCTACTGATTTTTGTATGTTGATTTTCTATCCTGCAACGTAACTGACTTTATTAATTTTCATAGTTATTTGGTGAATTTTTTAGGTTTTCCAAATATAAGATCATATAATCTGCAAACAAGGATTGTTTGATTTCTTCCATTTCTGTTTGGATACTCTTTATTTATTTCTCTTGTTTCATCACGTTAGCTAGCACTTCCAGTACTATGTTGAATTACAGTAGTCAGGCATGGTGGTACACACATGTAATTCCAGATACTAGGAGGCTGAGGTGGAAGAATCATTTGCACCTGGGAGGCAGAGGTTGCAGTGAGCCAAGATTGTGCCACTGCACTCCAACCTGGGTGACAGAATAAAACTATGCAAAAAAAAAAAAAAACAAAAAAAAAAAAACAAAAAAAACATAAATAAAGAAGAAAGAAGAGAGAAAGAAAGAAGGAAAGGCAAAGTAAGAAAGAAAGAAAGAAAGGCAAAGTAAGAAAGAAAGAAAGAGAAAGAAAGAAGGAAAGGCAAAGAAAGAAAGAAAGAAAGGCAAAGTAAGAAAG
>NW_012116533.1:776930-777432 GCF_000951035.1 Colobus angolensis palliatus | reverse complement strand
AAAGAAAGAAAGGCAAAGTAAGAAAGAAAGAAAGAGAAAGAAAGAAGGAAAGGCAAAGAAAGAAAGAAAGAAAGGCAAAGTAAGAAAGAAAGAAAAGAAAGAAAGAAAAGAAGGAAAGAAAGGAAAGAAAGAAAGAAAAGAAAAGAAAAAAGAAAGAAAGAAAGAAAAGGAAAAAAAGGAAAGAAAGAGAGAGAGAGAAAGAAAGAAAAGAAAGAAAGAAAGGGGGCATCCTTGTCTTGTTCCAGATCTTAGAGGCAAGGCTTTCAGTTTTTTCCCATACTAGCTGTGGGTTTGTTGTATATGGCTTTTATTATGTTGAGGTATTTCCCTTTTATTCCCAGTTTTTTGAGAGTTTTTTCATGAAGGGATGCTGAATTTTATTAAATGCTTCTTCAGAATTCTTTTCAGCATTAATTTAAATGGATGGTTTTTTTGTCTTTTCTGTTGATATGATGTATCACATTGATTGATTTGTGTATGTTGAACCATCTTTGCATCCCTG
>NW_012116533.1:743289-776090 GCF_000951035.1 Colobus angolensis palliatus | reverse complement strand
CTCCCCCAACCCCACAACAGGCCCCGGTGTGTGATGTTCCCCTTCCTGTGTCCTAGTGTTCTTATTGTTCAATTCCACCTACGAGTGAGAACATGTGGTGTTTGATTTTCTGTTCTTGCAATGGTTTGCTGAGAATGATGGTTTCCAGCTGCATCCATGTCCCTACAAAGGACATGAACTCATCCTTTCTATGGCTGCATAATATTCCATGGTGTATATGTGCCACATTTTCTTAATCCAGTCTGTCATTGATGGACATTTGGATTGGTTCCATGTCTTTGCTATTGTGAATAGTGCCACAATAAACATACGTGTGCACGTGTCTTTATAGCAGCATGATTTATAATCCTTTGAGTATATACCCAGTAATGGGATGGCTGGGTCAAATGTTATTTCTAGTTCTAGATCCTTGAGGAATCGCCACACTGTCTTCCACAATGGTTGAATTAGTTTACAGTACCACCAACAGTGTAAAAGTGTTTTCTTTTATGTCTTTGGTTTAGGTATCAGGGTGATACTGTTCTTGGAGAATAAATTCAGAAATATTCCCACTTTCTCTGGTTTTTGTAACAGTTTGTGTAGGATTGTTATTAGTTCTTTAAATGTTTAGTAGAATTCAGCAGTGAAGCCATTGGGTACTAGGTTTTCTTTATTGGGAGACTTTTTATTACAGCTTCCATCTTGTTATTTGTTAGTGATTTGTTCAGGTTTTGGATTTCTTCATGGTTTAATCTTGGTAGGTTGTATGTGTCTAGAAATTTGTCCATTTTCTCTAGATTTTTCAATTTATTGATATATAGAATCAGAGTAGCCACTAATGATTCTTTGAATATCTTCCCTGTCAGTTGTAATGTCTTTTGTTCATCTCTGATTTTATTTATTTGCATCTTTTCCCTTTTTTTCAGTAGTCTGGAAAAAGATGTGTGACCTTTGTTTATCTTTTTATTTGTCCATTTTAATCGTTATTTATCTTTTTATTACTTAATTTTTAATGTTCATTATATTTTTGAGTTACAAGTCCTTTATTAGATACATGCTATGCAAATGTTTTCATCCTTCTGTGAGTTGCCTTTTCACTTTCTTGTTGATGTCCTTTGAAACACAAAATAGTTTAGTTCTGGTAAAGTCCAATTTATTTTTTCTTTTTACTCATCTTTTGTTCTCATACATCTAATAATCTTTTGTGAAACACAAGGTCATATTTACCCCTTTGTATTCTTCTAAGTGTTGTGTAGTTTTCATTCTTTCATTTAGGTCTGTGATTCATTCCAAGTCAATACGCATCCAAATTTATTATTTTGAATATTGTCCCTGTACCATTTGTTGAAAAGATCATTTTTTTTATTATACTGTAAGTTCTGGGATACATCTGCAGAACATGCAGGTTTGTTACATAGGTATACACGTGCCATGGTGGTTTGCTGCACCCGTCAAGCCATCATCTACATTAGGTATTTCTCCAAATGCTATCCCTCTCCTAAGCTTCCACCCCTTGACAGGCCCTGGTGTGTAATGTTTTCCTCCCTGTGTCCATGTGTTCTCTTTGTTCAACTTCCACTTATGAGAACATTTGGTACTTGGTTTTCTATTCCTGTGTTAGTTTGCTGAGAATAATGATTTCCAGTTTCATCCATGTCCCTGCAAAGGACACGAACTCATCTTTTTTTATGGCTGCATAGTATTCCATAGTTTATATGTGCCACATTTTCTTTATCTAGTCTATCACTGATGGGCATTTGGGTTGCTTCCAAGTCGTTGTGAATGTGAATAGTGTTGCAAAAAACATACTTGTGCATGTGTCTTTATAGTAGAATGATCTATAATCCTTTGGGTGTATACACAGTAATGGGATTGCTGGGTTAAATGATATTTCTGGTTCTAGATCCTTGAGGAATCACCACACTGTCTTCCACAACTGTAGAAGTAATTTACATTCCTACCAACAATATAAAAGCATTCTTATTCCTTCACATCCTCTCCAGCATCTGTTGTTTCCTGACTTTTTAATGGTATCTCATTGTGGTTTTGATTTGCATTTCTCTAATGACCAGTGAAGATGAGCTTTTTTTCCATATGTTTGTTGGCCACATTAACGTCTTCGGTTGTGAAGTGTCTGTTCATATCCTTTGCCCACTTTTAGATAGGGTTATTTGTTTTTTCTTGTAAATTTGTTTAAGTTCTTTGTAGATTCTGGAATTAGCCCTTTGTTAGATGGGTAGATTGAAAATATATTCTCCCATTCTGCAGGTTGCCTGTTCACTCTGATGTTAGTTTCTTTTGCTGTGCAGAAGCTCTTTTGTTTAATTAGATCCCATTTGTCTATTTTGGCTTTTGTTGCCATTGCTTTTGGTGTTTTAGTCATGAACTCTTTGCCCATGCTTATACCCTGAATGGTAAAGTTTAGGTTTTCTTCTAGGGTTTTTATGGTTTTAGGTCTTATGTTTAAGTCTTTAATCCATCTTGAGTTAGTTTTAAGAGTCCATATAGCCAAGACAATCCTAAGCAAAAAGAACAAAGCTGGAGGCATCACACTACCTAACTTCAAACTATACTACAAGGATACAGTAACAAAAACTGCATGGTAGTGGTACCAAAACAGATATATAGACCAATGGAACAGAACACAGGACTCAGAAATAATGTCACACATCTACAACCATTTGATCTTTGACAAACCTGACAAAAAGAAGCAATGCAGAGAGGATTCCCTATTTAATAAATGGTATTGGGAAAACTGGCTAGCCATATGCAGAGAACTGAAACTGGATCCTCTTTCTTACACCTTATACAAAAAATTAATTCAGGATGAAAAAGATTTTTCTTTTTATTATATATATATATATATATATTTTTTTTTTTTTTTGAGAGAGAGAGAGAACCTCACTCTGTCACCTAGTCTCTAGTGCAGTGGTGCGATCTTGGCTCACTGCAACCCTCATCTCCTGGGTTCTGGCAATTCTCCTGTCTTAGCCTGCTGAGTAACTGAGATTACAGGCATGGGACACCATGCTTGGCAAATTTTTGTATTTTTAGTAGAGATGGGGCTTCACCATGTTGACCAGACTGGTCTCGAACTCCTGACCTCAAGTGATCTGCCCACCTTGGCCTCCCAAAGTGCTGGGATTACAGGTGTGAGTCACTGTGCCTGGCAAGATTATTCTTATTTCTAATGAATAATCTTGGCGTCTTTGCCAACAATCAGTTGACCATATATGCATGAGCTTATTTCCAGACACTAAAGTCTATTCCATTAATCTGTTTTTATTTTTGTGTTAGTGACACATTGTCTTCATTACTAATGCTTTATAGTAAATTTTTAAACTAGGAATTGTGAATCCTACCTTATTCTTCTTATTCAGGATAGTTTTTGCTGTTCTGGGTTGCTTGGCAGGGTTTAGAATCAGCTTGCCAGTTTCACAAAGAATTCAGCTAGGCTTTTGATGGGGATTAGATTGAATCTGTAGATCATTGGATATTTTTTCCATTTACTTAGATATTCTGTAAAAATCTTAAAGAAAAAACTCAACAATACCTAGTGGTTTTTAGAGTATGAGTTTTGTACCATATTTGTTAATTACTAAGTAATTCATTATTTTTGATAATATTGTGAAAAATTGCTTTTTATTTTGGTTTTGGATTGTTTATTGCAAACACATAGACATATAATTGATTTTTATGGATTAATCTGGTATACTGTAAACTTGATGAACTCATTTTTAGTTTCTAATAGATTTTTAGTGGATTCCTTAAAAATGTCTACATACAGGATCACATAACTTGTGAATAAACATAATTTTACCTCTTCCTTTTTAATATGAATGCCCTTTATTTCTTTTTCTTCCCTGATTACCCTAGCTAGGACCTCCAGTGTGTTGATATAACTGTCAAGAGTGGACATCCTTGTCTTACTCCTGTTCTTCAGGGGGAATCATCCAGTCTTTCACCATTAAAGATGACATTAGCTGTGAGTTTTTCATACAGCACATTTATCAGTTTGAGAAAGTTACCTTTATCAGGTTGAGAAAGTTCCTTTTCTCAACTGAGATGAGATATCACCAACGAATAGGAGATACTAGTCTCTATTTCCTGACAAGAAAGCAAACATAAACAGCTGTTCACAAGCCAAAATAGTACTAGAAAGGTCCTTTTAAGAATCTGCAGCAACACAGTGCAAGAAGAAAATACATCAGGTTTTCTCCTATTTTCAGTTTGTTGATTGGTTTTTATCATTAAAGAATGTTGGATTTTGTTAAGTGCTTTTTTGGGTGTCATTTTTTGAGATTTTTTTTTTCTTTCTTATTGTAGGCATTTTACAGCTATAAGTTTCACCCTAAGAATTGCTTGTACTGCATCTCATAAATATTGGTATTTGGAGCCTTGATTTTCATTCATGTCAGAATGTTTTCTTATTTCCCTTTTGATTTCTTCTTTGACCTATTGGTTGTTTAAGAGTGTGCTGTTCATTTCTGTATATATTTAGTTTCCAAAATTTTCCCTTTATTACTCCTAATTCCATTCCACTATGATCAGAGAACATATTTTGTATTATTTTTACACTTACAAATTTTTTTAGGTTTATTTTATGGCCTAGGATATGGTCTATCCTGGAGAATGTTCCATGTGCACTTGAGAATAATGTATTTTATGTCATTTGGTGGAGTGTTCTGCAGATATCAGTTAGATCTAGTTGGTTTATTGTTTGTTCAAGTCTTGTATCTTCTCATTGATCTCTTTCTAGTTATTCTACCTGTTATAAAAGTGAGGTGTTGAAATCTCCAACTATTGTTGAATTGTCCATTTTTCCCTTTATTTCTGTCAGTTTTTGCTTCATGTATCTTGATGCTGTTATTTCTAATGTATATGTTTTCATAATTGCTATGTGTTCCTGATGAATTGACACATTTTTCATTATAAAATGCCACTGTTTATCTCAAATAATATTTTTTGTTTAAAGTCTATTTTTTGTGGTATTAGTATAGCCACTCTAGTTTTCCTTTGGTTACTATTTGGGTTATATATCTTTTCCATAGTTTTACTTTCAACCTGTTTTATCCTTGAATCTAAAGTGGGTTTCATGTAGACACCATCCAGTTGGGTCATGTTTTATCATAAATCCAATTTGACAATGGTGCCTTATCATTAGAATTTTCAGTCTATTTACATTTAATGTTATTGTTGCTTTTTCTTGATGCAGCTCTGTCAACTTACTTTTTGCCTTATGACTTTTTCCCTTCTATTCCTTCTTTACAGCTTTTCATTGAGAAATTTTTTTGTGTGTAGCATTTTAATTTTATAGATTATAATTTTACTTTTTTTTATTATTATACTTTAAGTTTTAGGGTACATGTGCACAACGTGCAGGTTTGTTACATATGTATACATGTGCCATGGTGGTGTGCTGCACCCATTAACTCATCATTTACATTAGGTATATTTCCTAATGCTATCCCTCCCCCCTCCCCACAATAGGCCCTGGTGTGTGATGTTCCCCTTCCTGTGTCCAAGTGATCTCATTGTTCAATTCCCACCTATGAGTGAGAATATTTTTATATTGTTTTAGTGGTTGTGCTAGGGTTTGCCATATACATTTTAAGTTATCAAAATTAGTTTCATATTTATACTGGCTTGATTCTAATTATATATATAATATATATTATACATTATATACTAATGTATTATATATAATATATATATTACACCTATATAGCTCTTATGGTATTATTGTTACCATATCTATCAATGGTACAAACCTAACTATACATTGTTATAATTATTGCTTTACCACCTATTGTAATTTGCTTAGCCTATTACAGCTTTTTCTCTCATTCTCCTCCATTGTACTGTTACTGGTAAATATGTTACATAAATATTACATTTCTATATGTTTTAGGCCCAACAAATAATTGCATACATATTATTTTAAACAACTGCTTTTTAAATCAGTTGAAAGAAGAAAAGAGAAAGAAATATATTAATAGCATTTTTAACAATTGCATAATTAACTTTACTGACATTCTTTGCTCATGTGAATTCTGATAAATATCTGGAATCACTTGCTTTTAAAGTATTTCAGCCTTTAATATGTTTTCTTACCAAAGAAAAAAAGTTTTGTTTCCTTTAGCATTTCTTGTAAGGCAATTCTGTTGGCAGAAATTCTCTCAGTTTTGTTTATCTGGGAAAGTATTTAATATTTAGTTTTGAAATAACGGCTTTGTTGAATATAGGAATCTTGGTTGACAGTTTTTTTTTTTAACACTTTGAATATGTTAACCCACTACCTGCAGGCCTCCAATGTTTCTGACAATAAGTCAGCTGTTGATCTTATTGGGGTTCTTCTTATAAGTGATGTGTTGTTTTCCTCTTACTGATTTCAAGATTTTTTCCTTGTCTTTGACTTTCAGCACTTTTACTATGATATATCTGTTTGTGGGTCTTTTGGCATTTATCTTACTTTGAGACCATCAAGCTTTCTGAATGCGTAGATTATTACATTTAAATAAACTTGAGAAGTTTTCAGCCATCATGTCTTCAAATATTTTCTGCTTTTTCTCTCTCTGCTCTTCTCCTGGCATTCCTTTTATGTGTATGTTGGTATGCTTCATAGTATCTCATGTTTCTCTGAATATTTTCCTCCACTCTTCTCTTGTTATTTGGCTTGCATTATCTCTGTTGATCTGTCATAAATTTTGAAATTTTTAAATTCTTTATTTTGGCAGCTCAAATCTATTGTTGAGCCCATTACGAAAATGTCTTTTTATTTTAGTTATTCTACCATTCGACTCCAGAATTTCAACTTTATTCTTCTTGAAAAATTTTATTTCTTTATTGATATTCTTTATTTGGATGTAATATATCACCACATCTTCCTTTACTTTTTAAATTAAGCTTTCCTTTAGTTCTGTAAATATATTTATAATGACCACTTTGAAACATTTTCCTGTTAATTCAACATGTAGTTACTCTTACAGGCAGTTTTTGTTGCCTCCTTTTTTCTGGCACATGGGTCATATTTTCCTATTTCTTTGCTTGCCTCATAATTTTTTATTGGAAACTAAACATTTTAGGTAAGATATTGTAGCAACTCCTGTTACTACCCTCCCTTAAAGAGTTTAGTGAAGTCTGTTTTCTGACTCCACAGTATTAAATCTTTGATATTTCTCCTTAGGGAGGCAGAGATTTGGGTAGCCTCAAAGTCGCACTGTGATCAGTGTTAGGTAAGGCTCTCTTCTGTTCTTTTCCTGACCATACCCAGTTGTTATGCTCCACTAATTGCCTGTTGATTGCTCTATTATTTATATAAATGTCCCAGGGGCAGAGATTTCTCTACAAATACTCTAATCAGAATGATTTCTGAAGTCATTGTTTGATATTTGTTCTTACCCCATGATGGTTGCTCCCAACTATCTTATTCCCCACATATTTTCTTAAAACTTGGTGAACTACAGTGTAGGCTATATCAACATTAGATCCACAAATCTCTTCCCAATTCCCTTCTCTACGACCTCCATGTTTTTAGGTTTAAATTTCTCTATGTTGCAAAGGAAGTCACTTCCTTTGGAAAGAAATTAGGAGCTATATGTTTTGTGATCCGCTTCTTCCCCCTACCCAGAAAAGTCTCTGAGCATGGGCTCCTGAGCTTAAGGTGGGAACAGTGGTAAGCTTCTCTTTGAGTGACACCCCACCCTAAAAGTTGAGTGCTCAGTGATCAGTGGAAGAGGTAGTAGTAACTGAGGTTCTCTTGACTTGCCTCTTTTCTTGTGGAATCATCACCTCATGAATCAGGGCAAGGGCCATCAAGGCTCCAGTATTCTCAGCATGCCATGTTCAAAATAGAGCCTCTGTTCTACAAGTGTGAGCTGGATAGAAGAAAGGAGCCACCATCTCTTTACACTGCCCAGGACATAGCCTCAGCAACAGGCAACTGAGGCAGGATGAAAAACACTGACATCTTGGTCTTCTTGGGAAGTAAGCACTCAGGCTGTTAGCTGCAGGGAGAGAGAACCTTGCATCCTTCGCTGCAGTAGTCTGGAATGGAATCTCCCTTTGCTAAGTTTAGAGGGCAGAGGGAAAGAGCAGTCTTGGTTCAAATAGCACAGACTTTCTTTGAAAATTTCCACAGATTTTCTTGAATACATTTTTCTTCATTTTCTGTTTGCCCTTATGACCATTTCCAGATGTTTTACATAATTTTTGTTATTTTTATATTTTTTTCACCATTTTAATTGGAGAGAGGTTCAGTGGAACTACTCATCCTGTCACACCCCAATTACATTGAAATAAAGTATAAAATTCTATAAAAACACACTTATGATTAATACATGTATTTGTTAATGCATTAAATAAGACACAGGGACAAGTCTAATAAATGCTATAATTTCAAAATAGTGATGAATATAAACTATATTTCAAAATATCTATAAAAACTACAATGCACAAATATTTATGATTATTACTGAAAACAAATTACACATATGGTTAATTCCACTGCAGTTTGTTGCCTACATTCCTAATTAAAGGAAATGTTATATTTCAATTAGAGATTAGTGAAAATGAAAATGTAAATATTTTCCTTACAAATTTATGGGTCCCCTGATAAACACTTTTGTGAATTTCATGTGCTCCAGGTTCAGAATATCTGCTTTAAATTCTCCTTGGGATGAGGAGAAAGGGCAAGAAGTCCTAAGGAGCTTCATCCTGTTCTATCATCAATAAAGGACAATTAAAGCATAACTAAGATTTAAGCCATTGCAAAATCTCAATATTTTCCTTTACAGTTTCCCTATCCTCCACTGCTTCTTTGTCTAAACAACTAAAGCCATTATCTATATTTTAATTATTTTTTTGCTACTGTGTTTTTTCTCCTTCATATCCAATACATGTTCTCTATCTGAAATGGCTCAAAACGTTTCTGTTAAAATGCTTCATTCTTATTGCCATGGTCACCTTACACATTCCCTCTTCAGACTTCTGCACTGAGTCCCAAATTGCTTGCTGTCAAGAATGGAATCTTACTATCTTTATCTGAAAAGCTCACTGTCTCATCACTTTGCTTCCATCTCTTATTTCTTTTCATCCTACAAAGATTGGCCAAGAATGTGAGACATGCTGTCCGTGGCTGTGAGCCGAAGGCACTCACTAGCCTCCATTTTCTCAATGGAAAGTTCTAGCATTAGAGCTTAAGGGGAAGCTGATTCTGTCATAGGTTCAAAGAGACATCACTCTGGACAAACTCACACTGCCATTCTCCTTTGTTACTTTGGGATGACACTGTTACTTGGCAGATTTTTAATCCTGATCATTTTCTAAACCTCTGTTCATCTATCTAACCAGCTTCCTCTCTTCCCCTTTCCAAATCCTGCCTTAAAAATTCTCTATTTTTGAAAATACATCCTCCACTGTCTTTCACTTCTGAAGAATATCAGTGATTAACTCATAAATCCAACTGTTGACACCTATCTCCACAATACTTTTCTAGCCCATCCTTATGCAATTTGAAATTTCAACTAGTGGGAGCCTACTCTGATTCCTTTAATAAAATCGCAAACCAGTGAAGTCTGTATATATATGCTGCTTTCTCAGACTGTCTGGTTACATGTCAGTCTCTTAACCTCACATTTTCACTCTTTAGCCAGGCTCTGTAGAAATACTACAGTAAGCTGTCTTTAAATAGAAAATTTGCATAGGCAAGTGATGGAAGAAAAGAGCAATGAACAATTGTGCTTAGCCTTCAACAGGTAATGTTATTATCTGTCACTTTAAGTAAGGACTTCTATTGGCAAAATGTCACTATTAGGAAACATTCAGCATAACAGAACCATTTCTACACCCAGGTAGATGGCCCGTTGTAATATTGTTTTGTTTATCATTTTGTCTTATAAATTATCTACAGTGATACTTCTGTATACAAAGACCCGATCCTGTGATGTTTGCACTATGTTCAGTAGAGGAAGAAAGTTAAACTGAACGGTAGATAAGCTCTTTAGTGCTCATTGGTCCTGGTGTCAAGTAAAAATTTCCATTCAGTTACTCTTATGTTGGAATCCTTAAAATATTTCCCCAAGACATCCCTCCTCAAAATCACACACACACACACACACACATACCCTAAATTTACCCTTTCAAACCACTAAAAGCAAACAAAACAAATCCTGAGGTGAGCTGAAGGTTGTATACATAATACTTCCCACATTTCTCTTCTGGCTTCAAAAGAGGTTTTTCACTTGCTAACTCAATATGTAGACAAGATTTTATCTCTGATATATGCAGTGTAGGGGAGGAATAGGAGTCTTAGCATGAGCTCTAATAAAGCAAAATTCTGATCTAATAAACGTTGGAGATCCTCTGAACTCAATATAATAAGCTAAAATCAATGGGTGGGAAGAGAAAGGGAGAGAGCAGCAGGCTGCCAGTTTCTTTCTGGACACAATGAGTCTCACAGTCTGACTGAAAATTGCAGTGATGTCCAGCAGGATGTTAGAAATTCAAGTATATCTATATATTACTAGTTTTATATTTTACACCAAAATACCAGGCTCACACTTTTAGATATTCATAGTGTTAATCAGAGTAGAAAGCTTTACCTAGACAGTTGCCTTGGGTAATAGAAACAAAATGTGAAAAAATAAATTAAAGAATTTACTATTATGTTCTTGTTTGGGGTGTTGCCCCTTGTTCAGTCTTTGGCTTTTAAAATAGATAAGTTTTGGGAGCATTTGGCTCTCAATAACATATTTTTAATCCTCACATTGTTTTACATAAAAATATTGACTTACAACTATACTATTATGACATCATGAGAAACACTTCATTTTGCATTATTTTCCAGAAGCGACAATCGTTATATCTGTTCTTTGCCCCATCTAAATATTTCCTCTGAGCTCTAAAATTCAGTTGCCTTTCCAGGATGTTGAAATCTGAAGGCTGGCCTCTTACAGATAAAAGAGAAAGATGTTTAATAATCTTTGAGTATTAAGCACACCATATTCTAATGACACTAACAATGCCAACAGAATTGGATAATATAATTGTCTGTCTCCCAAAAGAAATGTCCCTAGCACCGTCTTTACACATCTACCATTACCTAGGTAATTTAGTCAAAAAGCTTCTGCTCTTACGTGAATTACCTTGGATTGTTACATGGTTGTTTTCAGCCTGAATTGTCCAGATTGATATAGTGTGAGTCCATGAAAGAAAAGTAGGCTGCCTTCAAATAGATGTGGGAGTGAGATTTTATGCATTAGGTGCCTGCCATTCATCACTGTTGCCTTTGATGTTTGCAAAGAATACCTTTTGTGAAGAACACAGAAGACATGGTACACAGAGGCACTTAGGGATCTAGGGATCTTTACAACCAAATCTAAATGCCAATAACGGAATACAGGTTATTCTACAGGCTTTGAAGAAGAAGTGCATACCCCAGAACAAATATTTTAGTGATTCTAGCCTCACTCCTGTGTTGGTTACTTTCTGGAAACAGATTGCATATCTTTGCAACAGACATTATGCAAAATGTTAGCCATTAGTGGAAATCGACAATAAAACTTGCTTAATAAGTGAATTAAAAATAGGATAATCACATGACCCATCCTGCTCCAGCCTATACCATCTTGATAAGGGGAACCTTTCAGTGAGTGGTCAAATCACCATAAGTCCCACATTGAGGCCCAGTCAAGAGTCAAGTTATGCTGTGTCAGGTTAGAGATAAGCCATGAAGGGCTTTGGAAGGCTTTACACATTATAATACTTAAATTAAACCAACAAAGATAATTTTGTGAACAACAACCTATAAACAAAGAATTCATAAGTATTCCTTATGGGTTCTGAGTCCCTGATCCTAGGCTTGCAAAGAAAAATTTGGAGACTTAGGCCAAGATTGATGTTCTCTTTTTGGGCTGGAGTTAAGGGAGAACTATGAGCAGAATCCTCCTATTTGTCTTGTCCTGGTTGCAGCAATGCTCCTATAATTGCAACACTTGCCAAACAGCCTGGAAACCATACAAAATTTAAGAAATTGTCGTGTCCTGTAAATTTGGCTTATGGTGAGTGGTCCACAACATGATAGCTTGAATTTAAGAGCAGTTTTTATTTGTTGTATGCTTCCGTATTACTAAAAATTCCATACCTGATAAACCATACCTCTGAAGTGTAGTTTCAAATGCCCAATAATACTATACTAGAGAAAATTATGTGCAACCAGTCAGTCAATTAAGAATGACCACAGCAAAATACACACAAAATAAGTGGTTATTTTATTTCTATTCTATTTCTAGTGTGGTTAACACTAGAAATCACAATCAATATTAAAAGCAATAATCAAACCTGGTCCTGGAGTACAGAAAGACTCCAATGAGTAGTTATTTGAAGAATACTTTTCATGATATGAATAATGACATTTTATAGCCAAGCCAAATGTTGAATCAGATTGGAAAATATGAAAACATTCCATCTACTTAGGTGTCCCTAGAGAGTCTAAGGAGTAATTTTAGCAATAAATAGTGGTTCTATTAGTAAAGTCACATGGTCTTTTGGTTAATTTGTATTTAAAATGAGTGTTTGTCACTGTTCGTATTCATCCATATCTCTGAGATAGATCCTTAAGTCCTGTTGAATGAAAGCTTCACTACGAAGATCTTTTAAGAAAAATATTATCATACATAAACATCAAGGGGGAAAAGTAATAATAATAGACATGGCCAACCTCATTTTCTCTTATTAGTGGGAGTTCCCATGTTCAGGCATAGAAACTGAAATAAGGTGATGGAGGAGGTGGTATAAAATGAAAGTTTTTCAGAATCATAAAAAGGAAAGACTCAGTTATACACAGCATAGTGTTAAAATTATTTGCCCTAGTATCCCACTGTCTTTTGTAGCTTTTATGCCCTCAGTTCAATTCATAATTTTCTCACCAAATGTGGCCTTTAATTTGATCTTTCATAGGAAATTGAAGTTCTCTATTTTAACTTCCCTTATTTTTACTTCCTGTAATGGTTAATTTTAGGTATCAACTTGACTGGATCATAGGGTGCCCAGATATTTTATCAAACATTATTCTGGATATTTCTGTGAGGGTGTTTACAGATGATATTAACACTCAAATTGATAGACTGAGTAAAACAGATTGCTCTCCCTAATGAGGATGGCCCTCATCAAATCAGTTGAAATTCTGAATAGAACAAAAAAGTTGACCCTTTTGCAAGTAAAAGATAATTGCTCCTGCCTGACTGCTTTTGAACCGAGATGTGGTTTGTTTGTTTGTTTGTTTCCACCTTTGGACTCAAAGTGAAACATCAGCTCTTCCTGGGTCTTCAGACTGGATCTTCACTATTGGCTATCCTGGGTCTCTAGCTTGCTGACTCACCCTGCAGATCTTTGGACTTATCCTCCATGATTGCATGAGCCAATTTATTTTTCTAGATAGATAGGTCGGTACGTAGGTGTGTAGGTAGGTATGTAGATAGATGATACATAGATAAATACTCCTTGACATACCATGGGGTTATCTCCCAATAAACCCATTGTAGGTTGAGAACATCACAAGCAAAAAATGCATTTAATACGTCTAACCTACCAAATACCATAACTTAGCCTATCCTGCCTTAAATGTGCTCTGAACACTTTCATTAGCCTACAGTTGGGCAAAATCATTTAACACAAAGTCTATTTTATAATAAAGTGTTGACTATCTCATGTAATTTATTGAATACTGCACTAAAAGTGTAAAACAGAATGGTTGCCTGGCTACTTGAAGTATGGTTTCCACTAAATCTGTATCACTTTTGTACCATTGTAAAGTAAAAAAATCTTAAGTTGAACTATTATAAGTCAGGGATTATCTGCATATTCAAGAAAAAGCCAAGTCACAATTCAAAAGCAGTGAGGCAGGAATGTTATTACCTTCTTCAGCTGTGATGCAGGATTAAATAGACTTCAATGATCTGTTCTGGAGATCAAACCACAATTGTTTGTATGAGGAAACTCTCTGGTTTCTTTAAAAATAATAGTATCCAGATTGGGAACTGCCTGTTGATAACTAGAAGGTTGTCCACCTATTCCAATGATGTCTCCATTAGAAGAAGCAAACAAACAGAAAGTCATATAGGGAAACTGCTTTCAAAGTCACTTTCCAAACCACCCAAGAAAACCAGTCTTATTGATTTCTGGGTATACCTCAATTTAACTGCAAAACAGCATTACTCTTTTTGTTTGGCTTTCTTACTCACCAGTTCTGGCTCCAAATGACTCTTAAAGGTTTCCCAAAATCAATTTCACCTTCACAGTAGAAATGTTTTTGGCCTCTGTAGAAATTCCAAAAATGGATCACAGGCTCTAAAGGCAATATCAAGCAGAATTTCCAAAGATTCTTTTGAATAATGATAACCACTTTGGAATAAGTTTATAAAGTCGAAACTTATCCCACAGAAGGTGTGATAAATAATTTAGCTGAGTTCTGATATATTTGTTTGAAATATTTTTTTAAAATAATAGACTATATTTTAGAGTATATACTGGTTGGCTTTTTATGGATTGATTCATTGTCTGCCCAGCTAGATTGCAAATAATACAAGCCAGGAAGTGTGGCTTCTTTTTAGTCCTGTGTGTAATCCTACTTGGTATTTTGGAAAGAGTTGATACCTAATAAATATTTTAGATTAATAATCAATATGGATGCATGTTCTCTTGAGTCTGGTATTTGTGTTCTAGGCATGCAAATAATAGTAAATCTCCTCTGGGCTGTTTTGAACAGAACATAGTAAGTGTAATAGAAAAAACTTGCAAAATATAAAGGGAATACATAAAATGGATGATGGTATATTGCCAAAATTATTTTTTAACACAAACCAAATGGGAGAAATTAGAGAAGACCCTAGATGATGGAAATATGTTCATGTTTTGAGTATACAAACAGAACTACATATGAAAACCTACAACTCAATCTGACAGTTCAAGCCCAACTCTCATGCTACATACTACTCCACCTTTCTTCCTAAATTCTCAAGTCTTTCCAGACTCCTCCCCACCAAATCTTATCCTGTTGACTAGATCCACATCTGACATTTAATTTCATAGCTCTTACTCCAGAGATTTTGCTGAAAATGACTCCAGATCACAAAAATAACATTAATATCATTTTGTCAGTTTCTGGAGTTTGTTTCTAAATTGTCCTGAATATATCCCAAAGAGTGACATTTTCCCAATTTTTATAACTACACCAGAATTCAGGTTCATAAAACTAGTATCTTAATGAAAAAAATTCCTCAGATTGATATTTTAATACCCATACCATATTCTTAAAACATGCAAATGAAATCAGGGTTGTTGTTGAGGAGAGAAAATGAAAAATGATGATGTTGGCAGGAATGAGAGTACGAATATTTATGAAGAAGGACAAGCATGTATTTCCCTAAAATGTAGTGCTCTTCTTCCCAGAGGAGGCCATCTGGCCTCTTTGATTGCTAGTTAAAACCAATTAGCACAAAATGGTGATACTGCCTTATTGGGTTTCACCACAAGCCTTCTGGTTTCATCCTTAATCTTATGGTTTCTTCTTAAATGTTTTTTGTTAATGGTGCAAATTGAAAACAACAACAGCAACAACTCATGTTTAAACTGAATAGAGTTCACCGGAGCTCAAGCATGCACTCCTTGTAAATATCTATAATCATCGTCTTATCCCAGAGAGACAGAGATGATAACAACTCAAGCTTGCTCACGCACACAAACTGTTCTGTTGGCCATTGGAACCACCAGGTGCCCAGTTGACCATTTACTCTTTGTCTATGCTGCCAGCACCTGAGGTCCTAGGAGTCTCTTGAGTGAAATGGCAGTGGTGTCAGAAACACTGATGCTCCTGATTTTACACACATTTCCTCAAAGTGAGTCACAATGACACTGCAATACAAGAGGCTTGCATTGCTTTACAGTTGATCATAAAAATAACACCAATCACTGGTACAAAACTCCAAGTCCTTCAATACTGCCTATTTTCTAAGTGTTTTGATCCAAGTTTCCTCCCCTTAGCCACTTTCCAGTGAAAACCACTCTCTCCATAATTCAAATTTTCTTCTTAATAACCCATTTCCCCCCTGGTTATTGTTCCACCAGTCACCTATCACTTTGTCTTATATTGGAGCCATAGTCACTTTGTTGGATAGTCTTTATTGTTCTGTACATTAGTCTCTTCTGGAAAAGGTAAAAGGATACAGCACCTAATTACCCAAGTTTAATCAGCTATATCCACTACCAAATTTGCATACAATCATGGTAAATTAACTATACAAATAGTATAGAGTAAGGCAAGGTCCAAAACTATGGCACGTATACTATTTGTGATATGTAACATTATTTTAGGTGATACATGGACCAATTTTTTTTATGTTAGTAATTATGTATTAGGCCAGGTGTAGTGGCTCATGCCTGTAATCCCAGAATTTTGGGATGCCAAGGTGGGAGGATATCTTGAGCTCAGGAGCTTGAGAGCAGCCTGAGTAACACAGGGAGACCATGTCTCTACAAAAAATAAAAATGAATAAAAATTAGCCAGGCACATGCCTGTGGTTTCAGCTACTTGGGATGATGAGGTGGGAGGATCACTTGAGCCTGGGAGGTTGAGGCTGCAGTGAGCCATGATCACGTCACTGCACTCAGGCCTTGGTGAGAGAGCAAGATCCTGTTTGTCTCAAAAAAAGTTACAAATTAATTTCATTTTATGGGTATACACACACACCCAAATATATATAGCTAGCACCAGAAAATTGTGATTACTCAGATTCTATTGCCTAGGATAAGATTAAGGGTTCTACAAAGGAGGGGAGCCGGGTTTTATTAATTAAGTAAATAATAGATGTTAACATAGATATATCAAAATCATGAAAGTGGTATCCAAAAGACCAAAGTTTGGAAAATACTTGTGTCATGATTAAGAACTCTCCTATATCTTAAGGCCCCACTCTGACACTTATCAGTTGTGTGGTTTTCGAAGTTTTCCTCATTGAGTGTCAATTTCCTCACTCATGGTATATAATAATAATAACACTTACCTCACAAAAATGAAAAAAATCCTTCCTCCTAAAATAAATATGTATATTCAATTTAGGGCTTAACCCTTAAAACTGGTCTTTCAGGTAGAATAAAAGGAAGGAAACCTACAGTTATCAGAAAAAACATAGCAACATCTAACAGGCAGAGGTATTGGAGAAGAGTGATTTGAAGGGGTGGGGGTAATAGAGGCTTTGTTCAATCTCCACAAGATATTGGACATTATTATTGTTATTTTGTGCTGAATGTTGAAATAATAGGTTGGGTTGCATAACAGATTCTCACCTGGAATAAGAGATTGCTCTTCTAACAACCTTTGCATCTCTCTGCACTTACCACACTTAGAAGCTAAATGTTTCCATGTCTGTTTTGTCCATCAGCTTGTGAGCATGTTTAGGGCAGCAACTATGTCTTTTTATCTTTGTATCTCAATACCTAGCAAAGTGCTTGGCCCAATATAGTGGCTCAAGAAATGACTACTGTACTGAAAATAACAAGAATGGGTTTGTTTTTTTAATTTAAGACCCTTAAAATCTTGGTAACTTTATGATGTAATATACAATGAGTTGACCCACATATTGGTGCAAATTAGAGAGATTATAGTGAATTAGAGATTCCAAATAGAGTGAAGTAGATTTACTTCTTGACTTTAAAATGGTAAAGTACTGGCCGGGCGTGGTGGCTCAAGCCTGTAATCCTAGCACTTTGGGAGGCCGAGGCGGGTGGATCACAAGGTCAGGAGTTCGAGACCAGCCTGGCCAATATGGTGAAACCCCGTCTCTACTAACAATACAAAAATTAGCCTGGCGTGGTGGCAGACGCCTGTAGTCCCAGCTACTCAGGAGGCTGAGGCAGGAGAATCGCTTGAACCCAGGAGGCAGAGGTTGCAGTGAGCCGAGATCGGGCCACTGCACTCCAGCCTGGGAGACAGCGAGACTCCATCTCAAAATAAATAAATAAATAAATAAAATAAAAAATAAAATGGTAAAGTACTAGAGGAGTATCTATGCTTGTGAATGAGCCTGGGTATTATGAAAATGGAAAGACCCTCAGGTAAAATATAAAGACTTATATGTTGAATATCATGCAAAAGAAAACATTACTTCTCAAGCAAAATAAGCACTTTGAGAAATGCCAGCAATCCTTGGGGGGAGAAGAGAAAGCACATCTTTCCAAAGATAACAGATTCCATATCCCATTCCTACAATTTATTTTATTGATAAAAATAAATTCCTATAACTTCCTTAATGAAATCTAGTAATTATGGCATGATGCCTGAAAACATTATGTGTCTCCCAAATCAACCATTCTACTTTCCCTTGTGATTATAACTAATGAGTAAGAAGGGGAAAATAGTTATTATTGCTAACTAATTTTTGGAAAATATCAAGACTACTGAAACATGCAACCACCCTTCTTTAATCTTATTATCAAGAACAGAAGATCTTAAGAACACATCTGTTGATTATTCTGTAATAGATAGTTTATAGAAAAAGTCATACTGTCTATTCAAATATCAACCAATCAATAAATATATTTAAAGAATATGGCATTTTACTTTTTCTTTGCAGTTAAGAAATGAATCAATTACTCCATTAATTTCCCAGCCTTTTGACACAATCTCAATAGGTTTCCTGCTTGCTGTATAAGTAGACAATTTTGAGAGGTGAAAATAGTATCTAAGATCCAAAACTGCTTTTAATATCAGGTTTCTTGGAATCTTAGCCCACCAGTTGTTGAAGGCTTTAACGAACACCAGCTAGTGATTATGGCTTGTTGGTGTGGGTACAACTTGATTAAAATTGTATTGACACATGACTGCTCACTTATTTTATGTGGGAAATTACAAGAGATGTACAATATGATAAATAGGAAAGGCAAATATTTTAGATATTATTTATTGGATTGCAGCCAAATCAAAGATCTACAGATAAAATATTAGGGATTCAAGTATCTATTTAATATTTTCTTCTTTCTTATTTGAGCATTGACATATTTGTTTTGTAGAGATGTAATATATGAAACAAAGATTTGGGGAGCACAGCCAGGAGACAGTTATAGTAAGAACTTTCAGGTGATCTTAGGTATAAAAAATCATAAAGCCCTTTGAATACAGTTCTGAGTTTTATGCTGTGGTAGACGCCAGAGTGTCTACAAGCGAGCAAGCAAACAAACAAACAAGCAAACAAAAAACCCAAATTTGAGATGTTGCAATGACTATTATCTTCTTAACTTGATGTAGTTGAAAGAACATCTTTTTGACCTAAGTTACCACCTCTGACATTTCAAAAAGCAATAAAATGAATCAAGTGCAAGTCAGTAGGCCTGAATTCTAATCCTTAGCTGTATCTCTAACTTGTTCTACCCTGTCTTTTGACCTTTTGGAGACTTGTTTTTCCCATTAGTGTACCAAAAACAACATCTGCTTCACAGAATGGGTTTGAAAATTAATGTGATGATGTCTGAGAAGTATTCGAATATCAGGTGTTCTGTAAATTCTAGGTACTGTTATTCAATATTAAAATTCATTATCCTTCTCTGAACCATCTAACTAATCTACTGCATCTGTGATCTGATCTCAGCACATAGGTACAAACAAAAAAATGTCAAACTGGATGCCATATTCTTCTCAGTTTAATCAATCTGCTCAAATTTCCTGAGTGACTGTCCAGGTTTTTCTCTCTCAATTTTGTAATTCAGACATTGAACAAGGGGAGTTCATTGATTAAAAGTACATGGTCACTATACATAAGTATTTTGTAAGTTGGTTGTTCCTTTACATGCATTCTTAGGAATACTAAGGATGAAGAATTTCCATATGTTATTTTGAGAACATCCACCCTTTACCATTTTTTCCTCCTGCAGAGGAGAAAGTCATATTTCTAACACCCAAAAAGAATCTCTTTGAGTAGCCAAAGTACTAGGAAGGAGTGTATATTACGAGGTTGAAGTTGCAAATTCTGAGATTAACACAATAAAAGCCATACATAATTTGCCTGGTAGTCTTAACATGTACACAATGGCTCCCTGAATTTTTTGCTTCAATAAACTAATAACTTATGCCATGAACAACAATGATAAATAATTTTAAGCACATGCTTTTTGTGTATGATCTCATCTAAAGCATTTTGCAAACATTTCTATGATATAAATGTTCCTAATCTGCTTTTCAAATATAGAAACCAAGGCTAAGGAAGGTTTGCTACCTTGTCAAAGCACATAGAGCTAGTGTGGGACAGATCTAATATTTGACCCAAATTATCTGACTACAAAGTTGATCTATTTTTCATTATTCTGAACTAACTTAATAAATGGATCCTACAAAAATTATCTTACAGTGGATCTGTAGCTACTCTAATGAACTAGAATTCTACTCAAATGGCTTCTCACAAAAGATTTCCATAAGGTTACCCCATTGGTTACACAATATGATTTCCTCTTATGATCCTGTATTTTATTACCTTCTTCAGAGTTAGGATTGTAGGACATTAAGGAAAACAGCGTTCAAGACTATTTCCCGTTGCTATGCAAAAACAGCCTTCCATCAACTCTACAACATTGCTTTCTTTGTGCATCTCCTCCTCTCTGTATTTCTCTTTCTTTCTCTATTTTCACAAATCCTTTTGATTGTTTTATTCTAGGGCTCTGTCCCTAGCAAAGTTTCCACTTGAAGTGTAGTTATTTCCTATAAGAAATTCCAGGATATGAACAGTCATACCACCAAGTACCATATGCTGTAGCTCCAGCGAAAAGACAGAGTATTTTCTGTTCTAACAGTATCCCTCCTGCTCGTGGTGCCCAATTCCTCCACATAATGTTCTTTTTTATCACCTTAGCCTCTTAAAATACTTATCTTTGCTTTGTCAATAGACTCTTCCTCCCTCTTTTTTGGATGAAGAGTGTGTGGCAATAACCTCTGATAGAAAAAAGGCAAAACGTTAGCCAAGTAACTAAACTAGGGAAAGTTTGAAGGGGGGAAGACTTTAACAAAACATTTTTAGTATGAATGGTTAAGTAGCAACAGGGGATAAATATAGGACACAGGTGGCCAGCATGTGTTTTGTGCAAAGGCAATATTATCCAACAGACACCAGAATTCCTTTAGAATATTGCCGTTTGCTGTGTAGGGTCACAGGGCTGAAGGAGAGGGTTTCCTCCAGGCAATTGTTTCTATTGTGTTAGGTTGCATTACACCAATGAAAGCCTGACTAAAATCCTGACTGATCTGTAACAAGGTTGTACACTAATTATATTGCCACACCAATGAATCACTACAGCCTGCAACCGTGACTAAGTCCAAGGAACAAAAACACAGCCTGGCATAGAGCTTCCTGGCATACATAACCTGCCCTCTCCCTTATCTAAAATTTGGTCTTTAAACTGACAAGGGAGCTCCATTATGGATATCAACTTCTGTATTATTCTAGCAAGTGTATGAATTCCGGTTGACTCCATTTTGGTCACCTCAGGAACTAGAGAAGACTTAGTGCTTTCTTCATTTTGCTTTTCTGATGTGTCCTCCAGATGTGTAGCTAAAAAGTTATCAACAGATGGCAGAGGAAAGTCTAATGGTATGGCTGTTGACAAATCTCCATAAGAAGTTCTTTATTATTGATCATTATGGTAATACCATACCTCACCCATTTGCCTCTAGACTGATATGACCCAGGCTCCATCACTTAGAGAGCAGGAACCCACCTTGGTTCACCTCCTAACCAACTAGCAGAGACAAAGTCTTATGGTACAAATGAGTGCTATATAGGCACAGTCATTTTTTTTCATTTGTAATCTAGCAATTATTTATTAAATAATACCATCTGTTACATGTTGTTCTATGTTCAAACAGAATAGCATCTGGAATTTGAATGTTTAAGTTTTCATTTAAGTTTAAGTGGATACAGTCAGGGGAAGACTGGGGATGTCATACCATTAGTAAATCAACAAACTCAATTAATTACATTGAGCATAAAATGATAAAAGAACTAATCGAAGACCTAGCAAGTATTGAATAGTCTCCTTGAATAATCTGCTTCAGTGAATTCTTAGTTGTCTGCATGATTCCCTGGTCATAATTATTTTCTTGAGGGTGTTGAGATGTGATGGTGACAGTCGTGAATGCTCCTGACCACAAATTTCTTATATTCAGCTGAGGAAGGTGCTCCCATGAAAGATAGTGGACCGAGCACATCTATTTACTGCTTTTCCTTTCCATAGTTTCATTGAAATGATAGGAAACATATTTTCAAAAGTATTAAACCATAACAGTGCTAGAAACAAGAAAGGAATTCAGCAGTAACCCAGAAAATTTGAGGAAATCATTAAAGAGAGAAAGAAAATGGAATCTGATTAATGGGACAAATAGAGGAGGGAAATCTGCAACTTAAAACTAGGGTAGTAAGAGTCTTTTTTCCAAGATAACTTCAGAGTAGTTTTAAACTTAGACTCAAGAAATACAAAAGCAAAGGAGTCCATGAGGCAGTTTTCACTGTAATTAAAGAACTGCATTCAGAAATGCTAGGCCAATAGAGTTACTCTTTCTACCTACTGCCCTCCCTCCCATTCAGAGCAAAGGGTGTTTCACAACTTAGACTTGCCAAAAGGATTAAGCCTGAAAACTGCCTCTGCATTCTAAAGACAGTAAATTACCTGCCTCAGTAGAAATGCTCCAAGGGTATAGGGATATGAGTGTTTATCAGAGGAGAGTTTGAGGTAACTTTAGATCCACATAATGATTGTCTACACACCTATGGTTCTCACTCCTAGTTGTATATTAGAATCACCTGGGAAGCAGTCATGTTGTGAACCACCACTCTAAAGCAGTCTTCCTAAACTTTCATGAGCATAGGAATCACCAGGGACATTGTTAAATCCAGATTTTGATTCAGCAAATCTGAGCTATGGCCTGAGATTCTGCATTTCTACTAAGGGCCCAAGTTCCCAAATCCAAGGCTGTTGGTAGAAGAACCAAACTTTGAATAGCAAAGCTCTAAAAGAAGCACAAAAGACTTAATTACAGTTTCAAAACAATATAAATATTAACCAACTTGATCACATGAAAGTAAAAGTATAGTTAATACAAGTGGGAAAGTGGGAGGGGGTAGGAGGGTGAAGATAATTAAAAGGATGCTTATTTCATTATCTTTTATATCTCACATTTCAGGGTAAATTGATACTGCCTAAAGTTGAAATAAGAAATATATGTTTAATTTATTATTGAAATCTATTAAAATACATAATATAGCAAATAAGAGGAAGTAAAATAAAAATAGAAAGCCATGAAAGTGAGCTAAAATTTTCATCTTTCATATTTAATACAAATAATATTTACTGAGCACATATAAATACTACTGTAAACATCTTACAAGTATCAACTCATACAATCTTCACAACAACACTGTGAGGTAGGTACTGTTATTATCCTCATTTTTTCTTTTGAGACAACCAAGGCTTAGAGAGACTAAAAAAAAATTGCTCAAGGCCACACACCAGGACGTGGGAGAACCAGCATTCAAACCCAGGCAGTCAGGATTCAAAATTTATAGTGTTAACCACTAACATCTCCTGAATGGAAAGGAGTCAATAGATGCTGTATAAAACACCAATAAAGAAAAGCATAAACACATTATCTAATGCTAAATTTGAAACCACCTGAAAAGTAGAAACTAGTATAAGTGTTCTCTCTATCTGTGGGACTCAAGAGAAGCTGGGGGTGGGGGAGGAAAATGAATAAATAAAAATTTACTTTTTATTTTAGAGACTTCTGAGTAGCTTGGAAGTGCTTTGTCATACACCAAATCTTTTAATTTTAAAAACTGTCTTAATCCTTTTAAGAGCATTTAGGGCCAGGCACAGTGGCTCACACCTGTAATCCCAACACTTTGGGAGGCTAAGACAGGAGGATCACTTGAGGTCAAGAGTTCGAGGCCAACCTGACCAACATGGCAAAACCCCAACTCTACTAAAAATACAAAAATTAGCCAGGCATGTTGGCATGCACCTGTAGTCCCAGCTACTAAGGAGACTGAGTCAGGAGGATGGCTTGAGCCCACAAGATCGATGTTGCAGTGAGCTGTGTTCATGCCACTGCACTCTAGCTTGGGTGATGGAGCAAGCCTGTCTCAAAAAAAAAAAAAGCATTAAAAAAATAAGAAAGAAATACACCAAAATATTAAAGATAACTGTTTTCTATCTATGGGTGAGTTAGGGTAGGAAACTATGATCTGATCTTTTTTTTCTCTTTTTTTTCAACCTGTCAACCATTCAAACACAGAATGGTTTTAAGATTTTGAACACAAAATTTCCTGAAGTTACTTTTATCTTCTAAACAGTGAGACAAATTTAAGATCTCAACGTGTAGGCCACATTGTCAGAAACAGTAATGCTTTTTGATATTTTATTGAAAGCAACTAACACAGAGAGGTTGGTGGCGGTCCTGGGACCTCCTTGAGACATCTTGAGAGGAAGCCTAGATCAATGAAAAAAGTCTTACCCTAGTATGGCCCTCCAAAATCAATATGGATTATTATCTAAGTCTTCCTGATCCCTCTGCTTGTCCATTCCTCTCTCATATCCACCATGAAAAAGTAGGCTCCTTAACCAGTTTTGTCAAGAAGCTTGTCAGGCTGTACTCTTTTAGTCTTTTACATGTCAGAATCAATTCCAGGAAATCAGAAAGTACTTCTATCTGAGGCTTTCATGCAAACAGATTTTGGATATGCTACATTTAGCATGGTCAAGTTAACAAGAAAACTGCCTTCTTGAAAAACACAATTCCTCCATACAGTGAATCCTTTATGAACAGATAACTCATCTTGACAGCTTTGAACAGCTTACATTTCTGGGGTGGTTCTCTTGTGGATGCCCCCTCCTGATCCAGTTCAAGACCCAGGCTAATCTGAGATCCCTTTCAGTTAAATGTGAAATTCAACCAGCCTAAATAGGTGAGTCTAGGAGATCTTTCAGCATTAAAATTTCCTATGGATATAATTCAATATAACTTAGAATTTGCAGGGGCAGACAGTTCAGGACACCAGCATTCAATTAGTATGCTCTTAGAAACTCAGCAAGGGAATCTAATGTGTTTTACCTACTGATATGATATAAAGAATATATCTCTCTGGTTTGGAAAGTAGTCCTCAGAGAGACTTGAGAATAGTACAAATAATAAAGACATAACTATAAAGTTACTTGTGGTTATTCTTGATTTCTGTTACAACAGAGTTGTCTTGAAAATTTGTACAGAATTCTTATATAGAGATAATCTTGCTCTTGAGTTTCAAGCAAGTGGAAATGTTGGAACTCACTTTTTGGGGTTAAGAGAAAATAATAAAAAGAGGTGGTTGATGTTCACTCCATACATGGAAGCCAATAATTTCTTAGCAGCCTGGAAATTGTCCATTAGCTATTTCTGATAAGCTTCAAACCACACACTTTTTTTCTCAGTAGACAAAGAAGTGACTCAGAAATTTTTGACTTTTGTGGAAGAAAAACACAGTAAAGATTGAGTTGCCCCAGGGAAGTTTATGGATCCTTTTTTTGGTGAGATGAAGGTCTCACAATATAGTCCAGGCTTCTGTGCAGTGACTATTCACAGGTACAATCATCACATACTGCAGCCTCAAACTCCTGGACTCAAGCAATTCACCTGCCTCAGCCTCCGTAGTAGCTTAGACCACAGGTGCACACCACTGTGCTCAGCTCTAGATCTTGCATTTTTAAGGAAATGGACTCCCCTGCATCTCCTCTTGCTGCAGATGGGTAGGAAGGGGTATAGAGGTTGCCAGTTGCCTAAGAAAGTAACATTGGAAAGATGGAAGTTTTATTTTGTTGTTTCTTGTGTTTGATTTAAACAAGACTTGAAATAATGTCCTCAGATATTGGAATATATTATCAAACCTGGAGTCATCAGATGCAGAGTCTTTGTGAAACCCTGAAAACTTCCAGAGAAGATGGCAACTTGAATCCATGGCAGGTACTTAATTTGGAAGATTCCTTACTGAGAATGCTCTTATGGATTTTTGCGGTAGTATCATCTGATGCTTGATGCACCTGGAAGTTCATTTTACCAAGATCTGCCTGATAACAAGAATATCAAGGAGTTACTCAACTCCTAACGCCAGATGCAGGAGTTGGGCTGGCAGATAAGTGTCTTGGCCACAGAGCACTCATAAATTTTTATAAGCTTACAGGGTATAAATTTATACCTGTTGTGAGAACTTAATGAAATGCTAAATCTCTTGTTTTTCTATCACTTAGGGCAAAATGCATAGTGAATTGGTAGAGCAACTAGAAGTACATTGAGTAACACTGGATCCTTTTTGAAAGTTCATAGGTCCTCAGAGAAAATGTTGAGAAATCTGTGGACAGTTTACTCTAATTAAAATGTTCTAATTTTATAAATGTCTTCAACACGGATTCCTGTGTTTATGGACAAATTCCTTCTCAAGAGGTTTTTGTACCACTCAGATACTTCCTTGACAAATGACAAAATATAAAAAGCAATAGTTTTTAAGCATTTGATAGTGAACATACAGATCTGCTATGCTCAGCAGGGGAGAAACATACAATTTGACTTTCACATACTCCTTGGCTTTCTGCCTGTGGGAAATTTCCAAATTCCAGTGCTGGGAAATGGAACCCAGG
Source organism: Colobus angolensis palliatus (assembly GCF_000951035.1). NCBI lineage: Eukaryota > Metazoa > Chordata > Mammalia > Primates > Cercopithecidae > Colobus > Colobus angolensis. The sequence goes on along the minus strand of NW_012116533.1, from coordinate 749,414 downwards.
CAGAAAGCAGCAGTCTTGTGGAGTGAAAGAGAGAGAGATCAGAATTATGAGCTACTAAGTTGACTGAAATTTGTAGGGGAGTTACTGGAAACTAGGGGGTTAAAGGAATTTGTGTAAGAATGCTTTTTGGTTCCTTGAGCAAATCTTCAGCTCTTCGTGTTTAGGTTAGAACTTTACGAGGCCTAGCAGAGAATCCTTATTAGGAGTCTGGGAGCTGAATGGAAATTTCATAATGTACATAGCACTGAGGATATTTTAGAGTTCTGAACCCTCCAGAATGAAGAGACCTTGGTGAACACACTAGGCAGTAACTTGAGACCTGAGAAAGACCACACATTAGGAATAAGAACCACAAACAAGGATTAAGTGTTATAAGTCTGGGGGAAAAATAAAAATAGCTCCCTTCCACTCCCAAATGAAGCCTAAAACCAGGCCTTGACAAGCTTCAGGAGATTCAGCAGTAATTTAAGTGCCTTCCAGAAAAACAAACAAAAACAAAGCAAAACAAAACCAAAAAAACCCCTTACTCTTTGAAAGAAGATAACGTAATTCAGAGTTTCTACAGCATGTAATTCACAATGTCCAGCATACAATAAAATAATTTATAGACCTGTGAAAAATCAGAAAATGTGAACCACAATACTAAAACCAAATTCATTAGGAGACCTAGAAATTATACAGCTATTGGAATTAACAGGAGAAAAGTTTAAAATAGTTATTATAAACATGTTTTATAAATTAGAGAAAAAAGTGAAAAACTGTAAAGAAATGTAAAAATTCAGCAGAGAAAAGGAAATCTTGAAAAGGACAAGATGGAAATTTTAGAACTAAAAAAATATATATCTAAAATCAAGAAGTCATTGAAATAGAAGACTACTAAACATAACAGAAAAGGCTTACTGAATTCAAACACAGATCTTATGTTGCCTCAAAGATAGAAATTATCCAAACTGAATCAAAGAGATTACACAGAAACAGAATAAAGAAAAAAAATACACGTCAGAGACTTTTAGGGCAATATCAAATGATTTAGCCTATATGTAATTGGAGTTTTGGGAAGAAAGGAGAGAGAGAGAGTAAAGTATAAAAATTTTTGAAGGGATAACGACCAAAATGTTTGAACATTATAAAAGGATACCAAACCACAAGTCCAAGAAGCTCCACGAATCTCAAGCAAGATAAATATGCAGAATGCACTTACAGACATCGCGGTCAAATTCTGAAGATCAAGGGAAAATAGAAAATCATGAAAGCATCCAGAGAATACAGTAGCATTACATATAAGAGAACAAGGATAAGAATGACAGCTGGTTTCTTATCAGAAATAATGAAGGAAAAAATACTTGAATCTTTTAAAAATGGAGGTGAAATATAGACATTTTCGATAGACCAAGTTGACAGAATTCGTCTCCTACAGACCTGCACTGTAAGAAATATTAAATGAAATTAAATAGGCTGAAAGGAAATAATGTCACATAAAGACCTAATTTTTCAGAAAGAAATAAAAAGTATCAAGAAGAATAAATAGGTCAATAAATATGAGTACATTTCTAAACATTTATTTTTATTTTCATACTATGGATTATTTAATGTCTTAAAAACTGTTGGCTATTTAATGTAAAAATAATGACAAAGAAAGTGCAGTTTATGGCATATGTGAAGATGAAATATATGATAATAACCCAAAGGGTGGGAGAGCAGTAATTGAAATATGCTTCATAAAGTTATTGAATATTTCATGTAGTCATATATTTTGAATATAGACTGTGATAAGTTAAATATGTATTGTAATCTCTGTAATAATTATTAAAAATAATACAAAAGGGAATAACTAAATATCAATAGGGGAAATACACTAAAACATTAAAATTTGGTTAAGCCAAAAAAGATTAGGAAAGTAAGAACAGATAAATAAAGGGCAGATGAGGCAAATAGAAATCAAATGCCAACAGGGTAGATTTAAATTAAAAATATCAATAATTATATTAAATGCAAATAGACTAAACACCCCAGTTAAAAGGTAAGACATCAGTATATTACCAACTGTGGTGGCTGCTGGGCAAAACTCCTTCTGCTATCATCAAACTGGATGATAAAGTAAGATCCTACTCACTTTATGTTTGTTACTTATGTTTTTTACTTCATATACCCTTTAAACATAAATACATAAAAAGCTGAAAAGGGAAGGATGGAAAAAAGTATTCCATGTAAACCCTAAGCATATGAATGATGTTATGGCTATATTAATATCAGACAAAGTAGAACTCATGATGAAGAGAATTACTAGAGATAAAGAAGGTCATTTTATAATGATAAAAGAGATAATTTATCAAGAAGACATAACGATCCTATATGTGTTGCACCTAAAGGCAAAGTCCCCAAATATATAAAGTAAACTCATCAGAAATAAAGTGTTGACAAATTTACATATGTAGAGAGTTTAACATCATTTTTCTCGGTAATTTATAGAACATGTACAGAAAAAAATTAGAAAACTTATGAAAGACTGAAACAACATCATCAACAATTTGACCTAATTGACATGTGCAGACTATCAGACCCATTAAGGGCAAAATACACATTTGTCTAAAGAATTTTCACCAATGTAGATTATATGTTGGGCCACAAAACAAGTCCTGATGCATTTTTAAGGATGGACATTATACAGACTATATTCTCTGACCACCCAGTGATTAAAATAGAAACCAATAACACAAGATACACAGAGTCCCCAAATGTTTTGAAATTATATAAAACACTATTAAAAAATCTCATCAAAGAAGAAATCATGAGGAAGATTAGAAAATATTTTTAAATGAATGCTAATAAAACAACATATCAAAAATTGTATGATGCAGCTAAAATACACTTTAGAAAGAAATTTATAGCTTTAAATATCTATATCAGAAAAGAAAAAATAAAATTAATGACCTCCATTACCAACTTAAGAAATCAGAATGAGAACCAATTAGGAGGTGGAGCAAAATGGTGGAATAGAATGATCCACTGATCATCCTCCTAACAAGGACATAAAGTTAACAACTATCTACACAGGAAAACACCTTAATGAGAACCAAAAATTAGGTGAGCACCCATAGTACTTGGTGTCAACTTCATATCATTGAAAGAGGCACTGAAAAGATAGGGAAAAAAAAAACAGTCTGAAATCACTGACATCACCCCTCCCCAACCCTAGCAACAGAGGTGTGTTGCAAAGAACCTCTCTGAGCACTGGGGGAGGGAGAACACAATAATTGTGAGGCACTGAACTCAGTGCTGTACTGTTAGAGCAGAAAGGAAACCCAGGCCAAACTCAGATGATGCCTGACCATGGAGGGAGCATTTAGACCAGCGCTAGCCAGAAGGGAATTACCCATCCCAGCAGTTCAAACATGAGTGCTTGCAAACCTCACCACTCAGGGTTACAGAACTCTGTGCCTTCAAGTTTAAATAGACCATAATGACTGCAACACTTAGGTGAGTCCTAAGGCTGAACTAGGCCCAGAGACAGTAGACTGTGGGGGCACATGACATAATGAGACACCAGTTGGGGCAGCCAAGGGAATGCTGGCATCACTCCTCCCCTAATCCCTAGTTGCACAGCTTGAGGCAACAAAAGAGACCCCTTTTTTCCACTTGAAGAGAGGAGAGGGAAGAGTTGGGAGGACTTTGTCTTGCATCTAGGATACCAGCTCAGCCATAGCAGGATACGGCACTGGTCAGAGTCTTGAAGACCCTATTCCAGACCCTAGCTCCCACACAATATTTAAAGATACATTCTGGGCCAGAAGAGAACCCAGTGCCTTGAAGGAAAGGATCCAGTGCTAAAAGCATTCATCACCTGTTAACTGAAGAGACCTTGGGCCCTGAATAACAAGAAGTGATACCCAGGTACTACATTGAGGGCTTTGGGTGAGCCTTTGAGACATGCTGGCTTCAGGTAAGACAGTACATTACCAGCTGTGGTGACTACTGGGCAAAACTCCTTCTGCTTGAGAAAAGCAGAGAGAAAAGTAAAGGCAACTTTGACTTGCACCTTAGGTACCAGCACAGCCTACAAGGGTAGAGCACCAAACAGACTCCTGGGTTCCCCTATTCCAGGACTTGACTCTTGGATGGCATTTTTGGACTTGCCTTGGGGCAGAGGGGAGTCCACTGCCCTGAAGGGTGAGTCCCAGGCCAGGCAGCATTCACCACAAGCTGAATTAAGAGACTTTGAGCCTTAAGGGAACATTAGCAGTAATCTGGCAGTACTCTTTTGCTGACCTGAGGCAGTGGTGGCTATGGGGTGAGGCTCCTCTGCCTTTTAAAAGGGAAGGGAAGATTGGGAAGAACTGCATCTTTTTGTTAGAGTGCCAACTCAGCCACAATGCGATAGAACACCAGGTAGACTTCTAAGGTTTTTGACTGTAGTCCCTGACTCCTGGATGGCACATTTGGGACCCACCCAGAGCCTGGGGGACCTCGCTGCCATGAAGGGAAGGATACAGGCCTGGATGGCTTTGCCACCTGCTGATTGTAGAGCCCCAGGGCCTTGAGTGAACATAGGCAATAGCCAGGAAGTAGTTACAGCAGGCCTTGACTGAGAACCAGTGTTGCACTGGCTTCAGGTTTGACCCAGTATAGTCATAGTAGTTATAGCCACAGGGGTGTTTATGTCACTTCATCCCAAGCTTTCAGTGGCTCAGAACAGAGGAGAGACTGTATGTTGGACAGAAAGTGAGGGAAGAGAACAAGAGTCTTTGCCTGATAATCCAGAGAAGTATCCCAATTCTGGTCCAAGACTATTAAGGAGGTACCTCTAGAAGTCTGCAAAAACTACAGTGTTACTGGGCCTAGGGTGACCCCTAAAGCAGATACAGCTTAGATGAAAACACCCAAGTCCTTTCAAATATCTAAAAAGCCATCTGAAGAAGGACAGCTACAAATAAGGCCAGCGAAGACTACAGCAAATACCTAATGCCTCAATGCCCAGACATCAAACAATATCTACTAGCATCAGCATCATCCAGGAAAACATGACCTCACTAAATGAACTAAATAATGTACCAGGGACCGATCCTGGAGAAAGAGAGATATGTCACTTTTCAGACAAATAATTTAAAATAGCTTTGTTGAGGAAACTGAAAGAAATTCAAGACAACACAGAGAAGGAATTTAGAATTCTATCACATGAATTTAACAAGGAGATTAAAATAATTAAATGAATCAAACAGAAATCCTGGAGCTGAAAAATGCAATTGGCATACTGAAGAATGCATCGAAGTCCTTTAAAAGCAGAATGAATCAAGCCAAAGAAAGAATTAGTGAGCTAAAAACAGGTTATTTGAAAATACACAGTCAAAGGAGACAATGGAAAAATAAAAAACAATGACGCACATCTATGGGATCCAGATCATAACCTCAAAAGGGCAAATCTAAGTTATTGGGCTTAAAGAAGAGGTACAGAAAGAGATGGGAGTGGAAAGTTCATTCAAAGGGAAAATAACAGAGAACTCCCCAAACCTAGAGAAATATATCAACATCCAAGTACAAGAAGAATATATAAGGCCAAGCAGATTTAACTCAAAGACTACCACAAGGCATTTAATAATCAAATCCCCCCCCCAAAAAAAAGGGATAAAGAAAGGATCCTAAAAGCATCAAGCAAAAGAGACAAAGAACATACAATAGAATTCCAACAAATCTGTCTGGGCATTAAGGAGACTTTTCAGTGGAAACCTTACAGGCCAGGAGAGAGTGGCATGACATATTTAAAGTGCTGAAGGAAAAAAAAAATTCTTTACCTTAGAATAGTAAATTTGGCAAAACATCCTTCAAGCATGAATGAGAAATAAAGATTTTCCCAGAAACAATAGCTGAAACATTTCATCAACACCAGACCTCTCTTACAAGAAATGTTAAAGGGAGTAATTCATTCAGAAAGAAAAAGACATTAATGAGCAATAAATAGTCAACGGAGGTACAAAACTCACTGGTAATAGTAAGTACACAGAGAAGTAAAGAAATTTGAAACTTTATAATTGTGGTACATAAAATACTCTTTTTTTTATTATTATACTTTAAGTTCTAGGGTACATGTGCATAACGTGCAGGTTTGTTACATATGTATACTTGTGCCATGT
>NW_012116533.1:733629-736019 GCF_000951035.1 Colobus angolensis palliatus | reverse complement strand
TGCTGCTTTTTGTTGTTGTTGTTGTTGTTGTTGTTTAGCTGTGCCCTGTCCCCAGAGGTGGAGTCTACAGAGACAGGCAGACTTCCTTGAGCTGCTATGAGCTCCATCCAGTTCAAGCTTCCCAGCAGCTTTGTTTACCTACTTAAGCCTCAGCAATGGCGGGCGACCCTTCCCCAGCCTCACTGCTGCCTTGCAGTTAGATCGCAGACTGCTGTGCTAGCAAGGAGGGAGGCTCTGTGGGCGTGGGACCCTCCCGGCCAGGTGTGGGGTATATTCTCCTGGTGTGCCTGTTTGCTTACAGCGCAGTATTGGGGTGGGAGTTACCCGATTTTCCAGGTGTTGTGTGTCTCAGTTCCCCTGGCTAGGAAAAGGGTTTCCCTTCCCCCTTGCGCTTCCCAGGTGAGGCGATGCCTCGCCCTGCTTCAGCTCTCGCTGGTCGGGCTGCAGCAGCTGACCAGCACCGATTGTCTGACACTCCCTAGTGAGATGACCCCAGTACCTCAGTTGAAAATGCAGAAATCACCGGTCTTCTGTGTCGCTGGCGCTGGGAGTTGGAGACTGGAGCTGTTCCTATTCGGCCATCTTGCTCCACCCCTGAGAGTTAATCTAAAATACTCTTATCCTAAGCGAGAAGACTCAAAGATAAGTGAGTCAAAAATAATAACCACGACAACTTTTTAAGGAATAACCAGTACAATAAAATATAAATAGAAGCAACAAAATGTTAAAAAGTGAGGGAAATAAGTTAAGATGTATAGTGTGTATTAGTTTTCTTTTTGTTTGTTTGTTTATGCAAACGAAGTTAAGTTTTTATTAAGTTAAAATAATGGATTATGAGATGGTATTTGGAAGCCTCATGGTAACCTCAGAGAAAAAAACATGCAGTGGATACACAAAAAATAAAGAAGCAGGAAACTAAATCATATCACCAGAGAAAATCATCTTCACTACAGAAAGGCAGCTTCCTTCCTACAGAGGAAGAGAAGATCATAAAACAATGAGAAAACATATAACAAAAAGGCAAGAGTAAGTTATCAATTATAACTTGAGTTACTTATCAATAATAACATTCAGTGTAAATGGACTAAACTCTCCAATGGAAAGGCATAAACTCACTGAATAAATAAAAAACAAGACCCATTGCTCTGTTGCCTACAAAAAACCCACTTCACCAATAAAGACATACATGAATGGAAAATAGAGGGATAGAAAAAAGGTATTCCATGCCACTGGAAACCAAAAAAGAGCAGGAGTCACAATTCTCATATCAGACAAAATAGATTTTAAGATACAAACTATAAGAAACAAAGAAGGTCACCATATAATTATAAGGGGATCATCCATCTAGAAGATATACTAATTGTAAATATATATGCACCCAACACTGGAACACCCAGATATATAAAGCAAATATTATTAGAGCTAAAGAGAGAGATAGACCCCAATACAATAATAGCTGAAGATCTCAATAGCTGGAGACCTCAACAGTTGACATTCAGCATTGGATAGATCTTCCAGACAGAAAAATCAACAAATAAAACTTGGACTTAATCTGAACTATAGACCAAATGGATCTAATAGATATTTAGAGAACATTCCATTCAAGAGCTTCAGAGTACACATTCTTTTCCTTACCACAAAAATCATTCTGAAGCATAGACCATATATTAGGTCATAGAACAAGTCTTAAAATATTTTAAAAAACTGAAATAATACGACACATATTTTCTAAACACAATGGAATAAAACTAGAAATTAATAACAGCAATTTTGGAAACATACAAATACATGGAAATTAAACAATATGCTCCTGGATGACCAGTGGATCAGTGACTGTATATTAGGCAACCCCATTGTCTCAGCCCAAAATCTCCTTAAGCTGAGAAGCAACTTCAGCAAAGTCTCAGAATAGAAAATCAAGGTGCAAAAATCACAACCACTCTTATACACCAATAACAGACAAACAGAGAGCCAAATAATGAGTGAACTCCCATTCACAATTGCTTCAAAGAGAATAAAATACCTAGGAATCCAGCTTACAAGGGATGTGAAGGAGCTCTTCAAGGAGAACTACAAACCACTGCACAGTGAAATAAAAAAGGACACAAACAAGTGGAAGAACATTTCATGCTGATGGATAGGAAGAATCAATATTGTGAAAATGCTATACTGCCCAAGGCAATTTATAAATTCAATGGCATCCCCATCAAGCTACCAATGACTTTCTTCACAGAATTGGGAAAAACTGCTTTAAAGTGCATATGGAAACAAAAAAGAGCCCACGTTGCCAAGGCCATCCTAAGTCAAAAGAACAAAGCTGGAGGCATCACGCTACCTGACTTCAAACTATACTACAAGGCTACAGTAACCAAAACAGCATGGTACTGCTA
>NW_012116533.1:718259-732729 GCF_000951035.1 Colobus angolensis palliatus | reverse complement strand
CCCAAATGTCCATCAGTGACAGACTGGATTAAGAAAACATGGCACATATACACCATGGAATACTATGCAGCCATAGAAAGGATGAGTTCATGTCCTTTGTAGGGACATGGATGCAGCTGGAAACCATCATTCTCAGCAAGCTATCGTAAGAACAGAAAACCAAACACCACATGTTCTCACTCATAGGTGAGAATTGAACAATGAGAACACTTGGACACAGGAAGGGGAATCAAACACCGTGGCCTGTCGTGGGGTTGGGGGAGTGGGGAGGGATAGCATCAGGAGATATACCCAATGTAAATGATGAGTTAATGGGTGCAGCACACCCACATGGTACATGTATACATATGTAACAAACCTGCACATGTGCATGTGTACCCTAGAACTTAAAGTATAATGAAAAATAAATAAATAAAAAAGAGAAAATTTTAAAAATGTCTTGAGACAAACAACAATGGAAACACACATGCCAAAACCCATGGGATACAACAAAAGCAGTACTAAGAGGAAAGTTTATAGCTGTAAGTGCCTACATCAAAAGAGAGAAAAAACTTCAAATGAGTGATCTAATGATACATCTTAAAGAACTAGACAAGCAAGAGAAAACCAAACCCCAAATTAGTATGAGAAAAGAAATAATGATCAGAGCAGAAATATGAAGTTGAAATAAAATGAAGACTAGATAAATCAAAAAAGTTGTGTGGGTTTTTTTTTTAAATTTGACAAAATTGACATACATTTAAATAAACTACGTAATAAAAGAGAGAAAATATTCAAATAAAACCAGAACTGAAAAAGGAGGCATAACAACTGATACTGCAGAAATTCAAAGTATCGTTAATGGCTACTGTGACCTATAATATGCAAATAAATTGGAAAATCTAAAACAGACAAGTTCCTAGATCCATTGAATCTACCATGATTGAACCAGGGAGAAATCCAAAATCTGCCACCAATTAACAAGTAACGAGAACGAAGCCATAATAAAATCTTGTGCTAAAAATATTCCAGGACCTATGGCTTCATAGCTGAAATATTACCAAATATTTAAAGAAGAATGAATACCAATCTTGCTCAATGATTCCAAACAATAGAGGAAGAGGTAATATTTCAAAACTCATTATACAAGGCCAGTATTGCCCTGATACAAAACTCAGACGAAGACACATACAAATAAACAAAACTACAGACCAGTATCTCTTAGGAATATTGATGAAAAATTCTCAGTCAAATACTACCAAACTAAATTCAGCAATACATTAGAAAGATCATTCATCATGACCAAGTGGAATTTGTCCCTGGGATGTAATGATGGTTCAACATATGCAAATCAATCAATGTGATACATCATATCAACAGAATGAAGAATAAAATTCATGTAATTATTTAAATTGGTGCTGAAAAGGTTTTGATAAGCTTCAACATTTTTTATAATAAAAACACTTACAAAACTGGGTATAGAAATAACATACTTAAACACAATAAAAGACATATGTGACAGACCCACAGCTAGTATCATACTGAATGGGAAATAAGTGAAAGCCTTTCCTTTAATATCTGAAATATGACCAGGATGCCCACTTTCACCACTGTTACTCCACATCTTATTGAAGTCTTAGCTAGAGCAATCAGACTAATGAAAATCCAAAATGAAAATGAAGAAGTCAAATTATCCTTGTTTGCAGATGATATAATCTTCTATTTGAAAAAAACCTAAAGACTCCACAAGAAAATTATTAGAACTGATAAACAAACTTAGTAAAGTCACAGGATACAAAATCAGCATACAAAAGTCAGTAGCATTTCTATAACCAACAGTGAATGACATGAAAAAGAAATAAAAAAGTAATCCCATTTACAATAGCCACAAATAAAATTAAATATGAGGAATTACCAAAATAAGTGAAAGAGCTCTATAATGAAAACTGTAAAGCACTAATGAAAGAAATTGAAGAGAACACTGAAAAATATAAAAGTATTCCATGTTCATGGATTGGAAGAATCAATATTGTTGAAGTGTCCATATGAACCAATGCAAGCTACAGATTCAATGCAATCCCTATCAAAATATCAATGACAGTCTTCGCAGATGTAGAAAAAACAATCTTAAGCTTCACATGGAACCACAAAAGGCCCAGAATAACTGCAGCTATTCTAAGTAAAAAGAAAAAAACTGGAGGAATCACATTACCTGATTTCAAGTTATACTACAGAGATATAATAATGAAAACAGCATGAAACTCACATAAAAACAGACACAGAGACCAAAGGGACAGAATAAAGAACACAGAAAAAAATCTACACACCTACAGTTAACTCATTTTGACAAAGGTCTAAGAACACATACTGGAGAAAATGTTTCATCAATAAATGGTGCTGGCACAACTGGATATCCATAACCAGAAGAATAAAAATAGAACCCTATCTACAACTATATACAAAAATCAAAATGAAATGGATTTAAGACTTTAATACCTCAAAATATGCAACTTCCACAAGGAAACATTGGGGAAAATCTCCAGGACATTGGCCTGGACAAAAATTTCTTGAGCAATACTCCACAAGCACAGGCAACCAAGGCAAAATGGACAAAGGGGATCACCCTAAGTTAAAAAGCTTCTGCACAGCAAAGATAACAATCAACAAAGTGAAGAGACAACCCACAGGATGGGGGAAAACATTTGCAAACCACCCATCTGACAAGGGATTAATAACCAGAATATATAAATAGCTCAAACAACTCTATACTGAAAGTTCTAAATATCTAATAAAAATGGGCAAATATTTGACTAGATATTTCTTTAGAAAAACCTACAAATGGCAAACAGACATATGAAAAGGTGTTCAACATCATTTACTATCAAGGAAATGCAAATCTAAACCACAATGAGATACCAATTTGGTCTAGTTAAAATGGCTTATATCAAAAACTCAGGCAACAACAAATGCTGGCAAGGACATGCAGAAAAGGGAATATTTGTACACTGTTGGTGGGAATGTAAATTACTACAACCTTTATGAAGAACAGTTGGATGTTTCTCACAAAGCTAAAAATAGAGCTACCATAGAATCCAGGAATCCCTCTCCTCTGTATATACACAAAAGAAAGGAAATAAATATATAAAAGAGATATCTGCACTCCTGTGTTTGTTGCAGCACTGTTTACAATAGCCAAGATTTGGAAGCAACCTAAGTGTCCAGCAGTAGATAAATGGATAAAAAATGTGGTACATATACACAATAAAGTACTATTCAGCTATAAAAAAAAAAGAACGAGATCCAGTCATTTGCAACAACATGAATGGAACTGTAAATCTTTATGTTAAGTGAAATAAACCGGGAACAGAAAGACAAACATCATGTGTTCTCATTCATCTGTGGGATCTAAAAATCAAAACAATTGAACTCATGGACATAGAGAGTAGAAGGATGGTTACCAGAGGATGGGAAGTATAATGGGGGCATGGATGGGGAGGTGGGAGTGGTAATGGTTAATGGTTACAAAAAAATAGAAAGGATGTATAAGATCTATTTGATAACACAGTAGCAGGACTATAGTCAATGACAACTGTATGTTTTAAAATGACTTAAAGTGTGTAATTGGACTGTAACTCAAAGGGCAAGGCAATACCTTGAAAATTATTGGAAAGTGAATACCCCCTGATGTGCTTATTTCACATTGCATGCCTGTATCAGCACATCTCATGTACTCCATAAATGTATATACCTAATATGTACCCACAAAAATTAAAAAAGAGCAAATTAATCCCAAGTAAGTAGAAGTAAATAAATAATGAAAATAAAAATAAAATTAATAAAATAGAAACAAAGAGTAGGGATTTTCAACAAAGCATAAGCTTGTTTTCTGAGAAGATAAATTAATGAGTGAACAATGAGTGAGATTTATCAAGAAAACAAAAGAATACATTACCCTAAACCCCTATACCATCATCTTTGCCACTGCAAGTGTATGTGTGGAGATTGTCAGCCTTGCCTCTACTGCCACTGTTGCAACTACTGGTAGTGTAAACACATTCAGGAAAGCTGCAGTCCCACTCCCTCCAGTACCCCACCCCAGCCAATGCACATGGATCTCACAGTACTGCTGCTGCTGGCATGTGTTAACAGGCATAGATCACACTGCCACCATTCCAAGGGAATGCTTTGGCTGGTGCCACCCATCAGAGTGCTGTGACTAGGGGCCCAGGAACAACTGGACCCCTCCAGCACAGCAGATTCTTAACCTTGAGGGGCCAGAGAACAAAGCAAGGGGCTTGATACCAGCCCCCCAGAGTTAGTGCACACAGCCCAAGAGTACTGAGCTGAGCCTTGACCTCTCAAAATGTTCCAGAAAGGAAACCAGTCAACTGAATTCACCTTATATCACATTCAAACCCCCAAAGGCATTAAAGAAAATAAAAGCAAAGCAAAAAATATATATCCTAAAGCCAGCAACTGTAAAGATTGAAGGAACATCAACCCAAACAGATAAGAAAGAACCAGCACAAGAACTCTGCCAACTCAAAAAGCCAAAGTATCTTCTTATCTCCAAACAACTGCACTAGTTCTCCAGCAATGGTTCTTAACTAGGCTGAAATGGCTGAAATGACAGAAATCGAATTCAGAATATGGATAGGAATGAAGATCATTGAGATTTAGAAGTGTAAACCCAATCCAAGTATTGTAAGTAATACAATAAAATGATATAGGAGATGATAGACAAAATGACCATTTTAAGAAAGAACCAAACTGATGTGATAGAGCTGAAAAACTCACATCAGGACTAACAGAATACAATCACAAGTACTAACAGCAGAATCGAGCAAGCTGATGAAAATATCTGAGCTCAAGGACTAGTTCTTCAAAATAAGTCAGTCAAACAACAATAAATAAAAAAGATTAAAGAAGAGTGAACAAAACCTCTCCCATAAAAATTTATCCAACCTTGCTAGAGAAGCCAATATTCAAATTCAGGAAATGTAGAGAACCCCTCTGTACAAGATACTATATGAGACAACCATTCCCAAGACACACAGTCATCCAATTCTCCAAGGTTGATATGAAAGAAAAAATGTTAAAGGCAGCTAGAGAGAAGGGGCAGTTCACTTATAAAAGGAACTCCATCAGGCTAACAGCAGACCTTTCAGCAGGAACCCTGCAAGTCAGAAGAGATTGGGGGCCTACATTTATTATTCTTAAAGAAAATGAATTCTAACCAAGAAGTTTATATCTGCCTAATTAAGCTTCATAAGTGAAGGAGAAATAAGATCCTTTTCAGAAAAGCAAATGCTAAGGGAATTCATCACCACCAGACCTGCTTTACAAGAAGTCCTTAAGGGAGTGCTAAATATGGAAAGAAAAGACCAATACCAGGCACCACAAAAACACATAGACCAATGACACTATAAAGCAACCACAAGATCAAGTCTGCATAATAACCAGCTACTAACATGACAACAGGATTAAGTCTGCACATTTAATCTGATATTAACCTTGAATATAAATTAGTGAAATGTACCAATTAAAAGGCTCCAAGAGCAAGTTGGATAAAGAAACAATCCCCAACAGTATGCTGTCTTCAAGAGACCCATCTCACATGCATTGACACCCATAGACTCAAAGTAAAGGGATGGAGAAAAATCTGCCAAGCAAATGGAAAACAGTACAAAGCAGGGATTGCTATTCTAATTGCATAGAGAACAGGCTATAAACCAACAAAGATCAAAAAGACAAAGAAGGGCATTACATAATGGTAAAGAGCTCAATTCAACAGGAAGACCTACCCTAAATATATATGCATCAAACACAGGAGCATAGAGATTCATACATTAAGCTCTTAGAGGCCTATGAAAAGACATAGATGACCACACAATAATAGTCAGAAACTTCAACTCTCCACTGACAGTATTAGACAGATCACTGAGGCAGAACATTGACAAATATATTTGGAATCTGAACTTGATGCTTGGCCAGATGGATGAAAAAAACATCTACAGAACTCTCCACCCAAAAACAATAGAATATACAGACTTCTCATCTGCACATTGCACGTGCTTTAAAATCAACCACACAATTGACCATGAAATAATTTCCAGCAAATAAAAAAAAATCATACTAACTACAATCTTGGACTACAGCATAATATAAATTGAAATTAATACTAAAAAGTCACTCAAAACTATAAAATTACATGGAAATTAAACAATGTGCTCCTGAGTGACTTTTGGACAAACAATGAAATCAAGGCAGAAATAAATTATTTGAAACTAATGAGAACAAAGATACGTCATGCCAGAATTTCTGGGACACAGCTAAAGCAGCGTTAAGAGGGAAATTTATAGTGCTAAATGACCACACCTAACAGTTTGAAAGATCTCAAATTAAAAACCTAACATCACACCTAGAGGAACTAGTGAAACAAGAGCAAACCAACTCCAAAGATAGCATAAGACAAGTAATAACCAAAATTAGAGCTGAACTGAAGGAAATTGAGACCAAAAAAGAAAACATATAAAACATCAACAAGTCCGGGACTTGTTTTTTGAATGAGTAAACAAGATATATAGGCCACTAGCTAGATTAATAAAGCAAAAAAGAGAAAATCCAAATAAGCACAATCAACAATGATAAAGGGATGTTACCACTGACCCCACAAAAATACAAAACAAACAAACAAACAAAAATAAAAACAAAAAAACCCTCAGAGACTACTATGAACACCTCTTTGCACATGATCTAGAAAACCTGGAATAAACTGATAAATTCTTGGAAGCATACAAGCTACCAAGAATGAACGAGGAAGAAATTGAATCCCTGTATAAACCAATAGTTAGTTCTGAAATTGAATCAGTAATAAAAACCCTACCAACCATAAAAAGTCAAGGACCAGATGAATTCACAGCTGAATTCAACATGCTGTACCAAGAAGAGCTGGTACTATTCCTACTGAAACTATCCCCCAAAAATTGAGGACTAGGAACTCCCCCTAACTCATTCTAAGAGGTCAGAATCATCTTGATAAGAAAACCCGGCAAAGACACAACATAAAAAGGAAACTACAGGCCACTATCCTTGATTAACATTAATCCAAACATTCTTAACAAAGTAGAGCAAAACTTATCTAGTAGCACATCAAAAATCTAACCCAGCACAATCAAGTAGACTTACCCCTGGGATGCAAGCTTGGTTCAACATACAAAAATCAATAAACTTGATTCACCACATAAACAGAACTAAATACAGACACCACATGATAGTTAAACAGATGTAGAAAAGGATTTTGATAAAATTTAACATCTATTTATGTTAGAAACCCCTAACAAACTAGGCATTGAAGGAACATACTTCAAAACAGTGAGACATCTATGACAAATCCACAGTCAACATCATACTGAATGTGCAAAAGTTGGAAGCATTCTCCTTGAAAACTGGAACAAGACACAGATGCCCACTCTTGCCATTCTTATTCACTATGGAACTAAGTGTCCTAGCTGAAGCAACCAGACAAAAGAAATTAATAAATGACATCCACAAAAGGTGAAATGCAGTAAATTATTTCTGTAGATGATATGATTCTATGCCTAGAAAACCCCATAGTGTCTTCTCAAAAGCTCCTTAAGCTGATAAACAACTCCAGCAACATTTCAGGTACAAAATTAATGCAAAAATTCAGTAGCATTTCTGTACAACAACATCCAAACTGAGAGCCAAATCAAAAACACAGTTGCTTTCACAATTGCCATGAAAAGAATAAAATAGCTACGAATACAGATAACAGGGAGGTGAAAATATTCTACAATGAGAACTACAAAACACTGCTCAATAAAATCAGAGATGACACAAACAAATGGAAAACCATTCCAAGATTATGGATAGGAAGAATGAATATTGTTAAAATGGTCATACTGCTGAAAGCAATTTACAGATTCAATGCTATTTATATCAAACTATCAATGACATTTTTCATGAATTAGAAAAAATTATCTTAAAATTTATATGGAGCCAAGAAAGATCCTGAACAGCCAAGGCAATCCTAAGGAAAAAGAATAAAGCAGGAGGCATCATACTAGGCATCATACCACCAAACTTCAAATTATACCACAAAGCTACACTAATCAAAACAGCACAGTACTTGTACAGAGGCAGACACATAGACCAATGGAACAGAATAGAGAGCCAAAGAACAGTGCCACAGACCTGCAATCATCTCACCTTTGACAAAGTCAACAAAAACCAGCAATGGGGAAATGACTCCCTATTCAATAAATGGTGCTGTGATAACTGGTTAGCCATATACAGATTGAAACTGGACCCCTTTCTTAAAACATATACAAAAATTAACTCAAGATGGATTAAAGACTTACAATTAAAACCCAAAACTATAAACACCCTGAAAGAGAACCTAGGCAATACCATTCTGGACATAAGAACAGGCAAAGATTTCATGATGAAGATGCCAAAAACAAATGCAACAAAAACAAAATTTGACAAATAGGACCTAATTAAACTAAAGAGCTTCTGCACAGCAATAGGAACTATCAACAGAGTAAGCAGAAAACCTACAGAACTGGAGAAAACATTTGGAAATTATGAATCCAATGAAGATGTAATATCCAGAACGTATAATGAACATAAATAACAAGCAAAAAACAAATGACCTCATTAAAAAATGGGCAAAGCTGCTGGCTGGCAAGATGGCTGAATAGGAACAGCTCCGGTCTGCAGCTCTCATTGAGATCAACACAGAAGACAGGTGATTTCTGCATTTCCAACTGAAGTACCCAACTCATCTCACTGGGACTGGATAGACAGTGCATGTAGACCACACAGGGTGAGCTGAAGCAGGGTGGGGTGTCTTCTCACCTGAGAAGTGCAAGGGGTCAGGGAACTCCCTCCCCTAGCCAAAGGAAGCCCTGAGGGACTGTGCCATGAGGGATGGTGCACTCCAGCCCAGATACAACACTTTTCCCATGGTCTTTGCAACCCGCAGACCAGCAGATTCCCTCAGGTGCCTATACCACCAGAGCCCTGGGATTCAAGCGCAAAAGTGAGTGGCCGTTTGGGCAGACACGAGCTAGCTGCAGGAGTTGTTTTTATATCCCAGTGGTGAGTGGAATGCCAGCAAGCCAGAACATTTCACTCCCCTGTAAAAAGGGCTGAAGCCAGGGAGTCAAGTGGTCTTGCGCAATGGATCCCACCCCCATGGAACCCAGCAAGCTAGCTTCCACTGGCTTGAAATTCTCACTTCCAGCACAGCAGTCTGAAGTCAACCTGAATCACTTGATCTTGGTTGGGGGAGGAGTGTCCACCATTACTGAAGATTCAGTAGGCAGTTTTCCCCTCACAGTGTAAACAAACCCACTGGGAAGTTCAAACTTGGTGAAACCCACTGCAGCTCAGCACAACGGCTGTAGCCAGACTGACTCTCTAGATTCTTTCTCTCTGGGAAGGGAATCTCTGAAAGAAAAGCAGCAGCCTCAGTCAAGGGCTTATAGATAAAACTCCCATCTCCCTGGGACAGAGCACCTGGGAGAAGGGGTGGCTGTGGGTGCAGCATCAACAGACTTAAACATTCCTGCCTGCTGGCACTGAAGAGAGTAGCAGATCTCCCAGCACAGCGCTAGAGCTCTGCTAAGGGGCAGACTGTCTTCTCAAGTTGTTCCCTGACCCACGTGCCTCCTGACTGGGAGACACCTCCAAACAAGGATCGACAGACACCTCATACAAGAGAGCTCTGGCTGGCATGTGGCAGGTACCACTCTGGGATGAAGCTTCTACAGGAAGGAACAGGCAGCAATCTTTGCTGTTCTGTAGTCTGTGCTGATGATACCCAGGCAAACAGGGTCTGGAGTGACTCTCCAGCAAACTCCAGCAGACCTGCAGCAGAGGGTCCTGACTATTAGAAGGAAAATTAACAAACAGAAAGAAACAGCATCATCAACAACAAAAATGACATCCAAACAGAAACCCCATCCGAGGGTCACCAACATCAAAGACAAAATGTAGATAAATCCTTGAAGATGAGGAAAAACCAGTGCAAAAAAACCTAAAAATTTCAAAAACCAGAACGCCTCTTCTCCTCCAAAAGATCACAACTCCTCGCCAACAAGGTAACAAAACTAGACAGAGAAGGAGTTTGATGAATTGACAGAAGTAGGTTTCAGAAGGTGGGTAATAACAAACTCCTCTGAGCTAGAAGAGCATGATGCAACCCAATGTAAGGAAGGTAAGAGCCTTGAGGAAAGGTAAGAGGAATTGCTAACTAGAATAACCAGTTTAGAGAAGAACATAAATGACCTGCTGGAGCTGAAAAACACAGCACAAGAACTTTGTGAAGCATACACAAGTATCAATACCCGAATTGATCAAGCAGAAGAAAGTATATCAGAGATTGAAGATCAACTCAATGAAATAAAATGAGAAGACAAGGTTAGAGAAAAAAGAGTGAAAGTAATGAAGAAAGCCTCCAAAAAATATGGGAGTATGTGAAAAGATCAAATCTATGTTTGATTGGTGTACCTGAAAGTGACAGGGAGAATGGAACCAAGTTGGAAAACACTCTTCAGGATATTGTCCAGGAGAACTTCCCTATCCTAGCAAGACAGGTCAGCATTCAAATTCAGGAAATACAAAGAACACCACAAAGATACTCCTCAAGAAGAGCAACCCCAAAACACATAATCATCAGATTCACCAAGGTTGAAATGAAGAAAAAAATGTTAAGGCCAGCCAGAGAGAAAGTTGGGGTTACCCACAAAAGGAAGTCCATCAGACTAACAGTGGATCTCTCTGCAGAAACCTTACAAGCCAGAACAGTGGGGACAAATATTCAACACTGTTAAATAAAAGAATTTTCAACCCAGAATTTCACATCCAGCCAAAATAAGCTTCATAAGTGAAGGAGAAATAAAATTCTTTACAGACAAGCAAATCCTGAGAGATTTTGCCACCACCAGGCCTGCCTTACAAGAGCTCCTGAAGAAAGCACTAAATATGGAAAGGAACAACAGGTACCATCCACTGTAAAAACAGACCAAATTGTAAAGACCATCGACACTATGAAGAAACTGCATCAACTAATGGGCAAAATAACCTGCTAGCATCATAATGACAGAATCAAATTCACACATAACAATATTAATCTTAAATGTAAATGGGCTAAATTACCCAATTAAAAGACACAGATGGGAAAATTGGATAAATAGTCAAGACCCATTGGTGTGCCGTATTCAGGAGACCCATCTCACATGCAAAGACATACATAGGTTCAAATAAAGAGATGGAGGAAGATTTAACAAGCTAATGGAAAGCAAAAAAAAAAAAAAAAAAAAAAAACAAAGAAGGACATTACATAATGGTAAAGGGACCAATGCAACAAGAAGAGCTAACTATCCTAAATATATATGCACCCAATACAGGAGCACCCAGATTGATATAGCAAGTTCTTAAAGACCTAAAAAGAGACTAAGACTCCCACACAATAATAGTGGGAGACTTTAACACCTCACTCTCAATATTAAACAGACCAATGAGACAGAAAATTAACAAGGATATTGAGGACCTGAACTCAGCTCTGGACCAAGCAGAACTAATAGACATCTATAGAAATCTGCACCACAAATCAACAGAATATACATTCTTCTGAGCACCACATCACACTTATTCTAAAATTGACCACATAGTTGGAAGTAAACACTCCTCAGCAAATGTAAAATGATAGAGATCATAACAAACAGTCACTCAGACCACACTGCAATCAAATTAGAACTCAGGATTAAGAAACTCCCTCAAAACCACACAACTAGAGGAAACTGAGCAACCTGCTTCTGAATGACTATTGGATAAATAACAAAATGAAGGCACAATAAATAAATTCTTTAAAACCAATGAGAACAAAGACACAATGTACCAGAATCTCTGGGACACAGCTAAAGCAGTGTAGAGAGAAATTTATAGCACTAAATGCCCACAGGAGAAAGAAGGAAAGATCTAAAACTCACACCCAACATCACAATTAAAAGAACTAGTGAAGCAAGAGCAAACAAATTCAAAAGCTAGCAGAAGACAAGAAATAACTACGATCAGAGGAGAACTGAAGGAGATAGAGACATGAAAAACCCTTCAAAAATCAATGAATCCAGGAGCTGGTTTTTTGAAAACATTAACAAAATAGATTGACAGCCAGACTAATAAAGAAGAAAAGAGAGAAGAATCAAATAGTCACAATAAAAAATGATAAAGGAAATATCAGCACTGATCACACAGAAATACTACCATTGGAGAATACTAGAAACACATCTATGCAAATAAACTAGAAAATCTATAAGAAATGGATAAATTCCTGAACACATACACCCTCCCAAGAATAAACCAGGAAGAAGTTGAATCCCCGAATAGACCAATAACACATTTTTGAAATTGAGGCAGTAACTAATAGCCTACCAACCAAAAAAACCCCAGGACCAGAAGGATTCACAGCCAATTTCTACCAGAGGTACAAAGAGGAGCAGCTACTATTCCTTCTGAAACTATTCCAAACAATAGAAAAAGAGGGAGTACTCCTCCCTAACTCATTTTATGAGGTCAGCATCATCCGGACACCACAACCTGGCAGAGACACACACACAAAAAAAGAAAATTTCAGGCCAATATCCCTGATGAACATCGATGCAAAAATCCTCAATAAAATACTGGCAAACCAAATCGAGTGACACATCAGAAAGCTTATATAACATGATCAGTTTGCATCATTCCTGGGATGCAAGGCTTGTTGAACATATGCAAATCAATAAAAGTAATCCATCACATAAACAGAACCAATGACAAAAACCACATGATTTTCTCAATAGATGCAGAAAGGCCTTCACTAAAATTCAACAGCCCTTCATGCTAAAAACTCTCAATAAACTAGATATTGATGGAACACAGATCAAAATACTGAGAACTATTTATGAAAAACCCACAGTTGCTATCATACTGAATGGGCAGAAGCTGGAAGCATTCCCTTCAAAAACCTGAACAATAAAAGGAGGCCCTCTCTCACCACTCCTGTTCAACATATTATTGGAAGTTCTGGTGTGGGCAATCAGGAAAGAGAAAGAAATAAAAGGTATTCAAATAGGAAGAGAGGAAGTTAAATTGTCTCTGTTTGCAGTTGACATGATTGTATATTTAGAAAACATTGTTGTCTCAGCCCAAAATCTCCTTAAGCTGATAAGCAACTTCAGCAAAGTCTCAGGATACAAAATCAACATGCAAAAATCACATGCATTTCTATATACCAATAATAGACAAACAGAGAGCCAAATCATTAGTGAACTCCCATTACAATTGCTACAAAAAGAATAAAATACCTAGAAATACAACTTACAAGGGATGTATAGGACTCCTTCAAGGAGAACTACAAATCACTGCTAAATGAAATAAGAGAGGACACAAACAAATTTTAAAAATTCCATGCTCATGGATAGGAAGAATCAATATCATGTAAATGGCCATACTGCCCAAAGTAATTTAAAGATTCAATGCTATTCCCATCAAGCTACCATTGACTTTCTTCACAGAATTAGAAAAAACTACTTTAAATTTTATATGGAACCAAAAAAGAGCTTGTGTAGCCAAGACAATCCTAAGCAAAAAGCACAAAGCTGGAGGCATCATGCTACCTGACTTCAAACTATACTACAAAGCAACAGTAACCAAAACAGCATAGTACTGGTACCAAAACAGATATATAGACCAATGGAACTGAACAGAGGCCTCAGAAATAATGCCACACATCTACAACCATCTGATCTTTTACAAACCTGATGAAAACAAGCAATGGGAAAATGATTCCCTATTTAATAAATAGTGTTGGGAAAACTGGCTAGCCATATGTAGAAAGCTGAAACTGGATCCCTTTCTTACACCTTATACAAAAATTAATTCAAGATGGATTTATGACTTAAATGTAATACCTAAAACCATAAAAACCCTAAAATAAAACCTAGGCAATAACATTCAGGACATAGGCATGGGCAGGGACTTCATGTCTAAAACACCAAAAGCAATGGCAACAAAAACCAAAATTGACAAATGGGATCTAATAAAACTAAATAGCTTCTTCACAGAAAACAAACAAACAAACAAACAAAACAAAACTATCGTCAGAGTGAACAGGCAACCTATAGAATGGGAGAAAATTTTTGCACTCCACTCATCTGACAAAGGGCTAATATACAGAACCTACAAAGAACTCAAACAAATTTACCAGAAAAAAACAAATAACCCCATCAAAAAGTGGGCAAAGGATATGAACAGATGCTTCTCAAAAGAAGACATTTATGCGGCCAACAGACACGTGAAAAAATGCTCATCATCACTAGCCATCAGAGAAATGCGAATCAAAACCACAATGAGATACCATCTCACACCAGTTAGAATGGCGATCAGTAAAAAGTCAGGAAACAACAGGTGCTGGAGAGGATGT
>NW_012116533.1:707231-716601 GCF_000951035.1 Colobus angolensis palliatus | reverse complement strand
CCTTTGTAGGGACATGGATGCAGCTGGAAACCATCATTCTCAGCAAACTATCACGAGAACAGAAAACCAAACACCACATGTTCTCACTCACAGGTGGGAACTGAACAGTGAGAACACTTGGACACAGGAAGGGGAATATCACACACCAGGGCCTATTGGGGGTTGGGGGAGTGGGGAGGGATAGCTTTAAGAGATATACCTAATGTAAATGATGAATTAATGGGTGCAGCACACCGACACGGCACATGTATACATATGTAACAAACCTGCACGTTGTGCACATGTACCCTAGACTTAAAGTATAATAAAAAAAAAAGAAAAACAAAACCAATTATGTTAATTAATAGTTGCTTGGTTTTTGGAACACTATGAAAAGTTTTAAAAGTTATAAAAATTTCACCAAAGTATGATATTTAAGAAACAAACAAACAAAAACAAAAACAAAAACAAACAAACAGAAAGCCAAAAACTGTTTTTTGGAGAAATGGTTCTTGCTACGTTGCCCAGGCTGGTCTCAAACTCTTGTCCTCAAGCAATCCTTCTGCCTCAGCCTCCCAGAGTGCTTGGATGACAGGTAGGAGGCACCGCACACCCGGTACTTTTGTACCTTTGAAAATATGTATGAGTCAATCCTATTAAACTTCCAAATACTTGTTGTTAAAAAAAAAGAAGAAGAAGAAGAAGAATGAAAAAATGCTAATCATCACTGGTCGTTAGAGAAATGTAAATCAAAACCACAATGAGATACCATCTCACACCAGTTGGAATGGCAATCATTAAAAAGTCAGGAAACATAGATGCTGGAGAGGATGTGGAGAAATAGAAATGCTTTTACACTATTGGTGGGAGGATAAATTAGTTCAACCATTGTGGAAGATTACTTTCAAGTGCCTTAAAAAAGATTATTGACTTTTAAAATAAAACATAGTAAAGAAAAATAAAATATGAATTATCTAAAAGGAAAAGTAATAAGAATGTATGGTGGGCTTTGCAACACATGTAGAAGTAAATTATATGATAATAATAGCATTAAGGGCTAGATGGCTTGAAAACAGAATTACACTGTTGTGAGTTTCTTACATTGATTGCAAAATAGTAGAACAGTAAATCAAGGTAGACTGTGATAAGTTAAGGATATATGTATTGTACATTTCTAGAGCAACCACTGAAAAACTGAACCAAAGCTGTACATCCAAAAAGTCAATAGAAAATATGAATTGAATTACTAAAAAATTTTGATTAATTAAAAAGAAGACTGCAAATGACTACAGCCATTATGAAAAGCAGTATAGAGATTCCTTAAAAATTAAAAATGGAACTACCATGTGATACAACAATCCCATTGCTGGATATATATCCAAAAGAAATAAAATCGGTATTTTAAAGGTGTATCTGCACTGCCATGTTTATTGCAGCACTATTCACCATAGCCAAGATACGAAATCAACCTGTGTTCATCAACAAATACGTGGATATAGAAAATGTGGTGTTGGCCAGGCATGGTGGCTCATGCCTGTAATCCCAACACTTTGGGAGGCCAAGGAGTTTGAGACCAGTTTGGCCGACATGATGAAATGCTGTCTCTACTAAAAATACAAAAATTTGCAGGGCAGGGTGGCATGCACCTGTAATTCCAGCTACTAGGGAGGCTGAGGCATGAGAATCAAGAATCGCTTGAACCCAGGAAGTGGAGATTGCAGTGAGCTGACATCATGCCACTGCACTCCAGCCTGGGTGACAAAATGAGATTCTGCCTTAAAAAAAAAAAAAAAAAAAGAAAAGAAAAAAATACATACACACATTAGAATACTATTCAGCCATAGAAAAGAATAAAAATCTTGTCATTTGCAATGACATGGATGAACCTAGAGAACACCATGATAGGTGAAATAAGCCAGACACAGAAAGACAAATACTACATGGTCTCACTTACATGTATAATCTTAATTTTAAAAAAGCTGATATCATAGAAAGAGAGTAGAAAAATGATTATCAAAGAATGGAGAGGGGACAGGGCAGGGGAAGATGGAAAGAAGTTGGTCAACAGGTACAAAGTTACAATTAACTATGAGGAATAAATTCTTGTGTTATATTGCACAGAAGTATGTCTACGGGTAACAGCAAAATATTTTTTCCAACTTTCAAGTTCAGGGTTACATGTGCAGGATGTGCAGGTTTTTCATATAGGTAAATGTGTGCCATGGTGGTTTGCTGCACAGATCATCCCATCACCTAGGTATTAAGGCCAGCATCTATTAGCTATTCTTCCTGATGCTCTCCTTCCTCCAACCACCCACCCTCTGACAGGCTCCCAGTGTGTGTTGTTCCCCAGGATGTGTCCATATGTTCTCATTATTCATATGAATAATACATGAAAACATGGCATATTTGGTTTTCTGTTTCTGTGATAGTTTGCTGAGGATAGTGGCTTCTGACTCCATCCAAGGACACGATCTCGTTCCTTTTTGTGGATACATATTATACCATGGTGTGTATGTACCACATTTCTTTTTAATTCAGTCTTTCATTGATGGGCATTTGGGTTGATTCCATTTCTTGGCTATAGTGATACAATGAACATACACTTTCATGCGTCTTTAAAATAGAAAAATTTATATTTCTTTGTGTATATACCCAGTAATGGGATTGCTGGGTCAAATGGTATTTCTGCCTCTAGGTCTTTGAGGAATAGCCACGCTGTCTTCCACAATGGTTGAACTAATTTACACTCCCACCAACAGTGAAAAAGTATTCCTTTTTTTCCCACAACCTTGCCAGCATCTGTTGTTTTTTGACTTTTTAATAGTAGCCATTCTGACCGGTGTGAGATGTTATTTCATTATGATTTTGCTTTGCATTTCTCTAATGATCAATGATGCCTAGCTTTTTTTCATATGATTGTTGATTGCATGTATGTCTTCTTTTGAGAAGTATCTATTCATGTCCTTTGCCAACACTTTAATGGGGTTGTTTGTTGTTTGCTTGGTGATTTGTTTGTATACATTGTAGATGCTGGATGGATAGATTGCAAAAATTTTCTCCCATTCTGTAGGCTGCTGTTAACTCTGATGATAGTTTCTTTTGCTGTTCAGAAACTCTTTAGCTTAATTAGATCCCACTTGTCACTTTTTGCTTTTGTTGTCAGTGCTTTTGGCATCTTCATCATGAAATCTTTGCCTGTGCTTATGTCTTGAATGGTGTTGCCTAGATTTTCTTCTAGAGTTTTCATAGTTTTGGGTTTTACATGTAAATCTATAATCTATTTTGAGTTGATTTTTGTGTATGGTGTAAGGTGTCAAGTTTCAATTTTCTGCATATGGCTAGCCAGTTATCTCAGCACTACTTATTAAATAGGGAATCCTTTCCTCATTGCATGTTTTAGTCAGGTTTGTCAAAGATCAGATGTTATAGTTGTGCAGTCTTATTCCTAGGTTCTCTATTCCGTTACATTGGTCTATGTGTATGTTCTTGTGCCAGTACCATGCTGTTTTCATTACTGAAGCCTTGTAATATAGTTTGAAGTCAGGCAATTTGAAGCTTCTGGCTTTGTACTTTTGCTTAGAATTGTATTATCTATTCAGGCTCTTTTTTGGATCCATAGGAATTTTTATTTTTACTTATAGGAAGAATGTAATTGGTAGTTTAATAGAAATGACATTGAATCTATAAATTGCTTTGGGCAGTACAGTCGTTTTAATATTATTGCTTCTTCCTAATCATGAGCATGGAAGATTTTCTCAAACTACAACAGAATAAAAGTAGAAATCAATAACAAGAGAAACTTTGGAAACTGTACAAATATGTGAAAATTAACCAACATACTCTTGAATGACATTTGGGGTGAGGAAGAAATTAAAAAGAAAATTAAATATGCATAATGAAACAAATGAAAATAGAAACACAATATACCAAAACCTATGGGATGTAGCAAAAGCAGTGTTAACAGGAAATTTTATAACAATTGTTGTCTCCATCCAAAAAGTAAAAACATCTCAAATACTGCTCTTCAAGGAACTAGAAAGGCAAGAACAAGCCATACCCCAAATTAGTAGAAGGAAAGAAATAATAAAGATCAGAGAATAAATAAATGAAATATAGACTGAAAAACCCCAAAACTTTAATAAAATTGGCTTTTGAATTGATAAACAAAATTAACAAACTGTTTACTAGACTAGCCAAGAACAAAAAGAGAGATGACCCAAGTAGATAAATCAGAAGTGAAAAGGGAAACATTATAACTGATATCACAAAAATACAAAGGATTATCAGATACTATTATGAAAACTCTACACAAAACTGAAAAACCTAGAAGAGATGTGTAAATTTCTGTACACACACAACCTACCAAGATTGAATCAGGAAGAAACAGAAAACTTGAACAGACTATAATGGGTAGGAAGCATGAATCAGTAAGAAAAAGTCTCCCAATCAAGAAAAGTCCAGGACTAGATGACTTCATTGCCAAATTCTACCAAACTTCTAAAGAAAAGCTAATATTAATCCTTCTCAAATTATTCCAAAAAACTAAAAAGGATGGAATTCTTCTTATCTCATTCTATGAGTTCGGCATTACTCTGATACCAAAACCAGGACATAAACACTGCAAAAAAAGAAAATGAATCAAGACCAATATCCCTGATGAACATAGATGCAAAAATTCTTAACAAAATACTAGCAAATCAAATTTAACATCACTAGAAAAAAATGATACAGCATGGTCAAGTGGGGTTTATCCCAGCGATGCAAGGGTGATTCAACATGCCCAAATCAATAAATATGATACATCAAATCAATGGAATGAAGAACAAAAGCCATATGATTTTCTCTCAAGTTGCAGAAAAAGCAGTCAATAAAATTCAACATACCTTCATGATAGAAACTCTCAACAAATGAGGCACAGAAGGAACATACCTCAACAAAATACAGACCAAATATGACAAACCTACAGCAAACATTATATGGGGAAAAGCTGAAGGCCTCTTCTCTGAGAACTAGGACAAGACAAGGATGTCAGCTTTCACCACTTGTATTCAATATAATACTGGAATTCCAAACCAGAGCACGCAGGCAAGAGAAAATAATAAAAGGCATCCAAATTTTAAAATAGAAAATTAAATTGTTCTTCTTTGTCAATGACATGATCTTATATCTAGAAAAACCTAAAATCTCCACCAATACGCTTAGATATGATAAATTTAGTAAAGTCTTCAGATATGAAATTAACATACAAAAATCAGTAGTATTTCTTTATACTAATGATAAACTAGCTAAGAAATAAATTAAGAAGGCAATCCCATTTACAATAGCTACAAAAAATAAAAATGCCTAGTAATAAATTTAGCCAAGGAGGTGAAAAACCTCTACAAGGAAAACTACTAAAGTCGAATGAAAGACATTGAAGAGGGCAAAAAAATAAAGAAACACCCCATTCTTAGGGATTGGAAGAATTGACATCATCAAAATGACCATAAGATCCAAAGCAAACCATATATTTAATGTATTCTTTATCAAAATATTAATGCCATTTTTTGCAGAAATAGAAAAAAAATCATAAAATTTGCACAGAACAAACAAAAAAGATCCGGAAAAGACAAAGCAATCCTGAGCAAAAAGAACAAAACTAGAAGTATCACAGTACCTAACTTCAAAATATGTTACAAGGTTACAGTAATAAAAAAAATCATCATACTGGGATAAAAACAAACACATAGACCAATGGAACAGAATTTAAAAAAAGAAATGAATGCATGTATTTACAGCCAATCAATTTTTGACAAAGGTACCAAGACCATACGTTGGAGAAAATAAACACTCTCTTCAATAAATGGTGCTGGGAAAATTAAATATCCATATGTATAAGTGGTTCCCTATATCTCACTGTATTCAAAAATCAACTGAAGATGGATTAAAGAGTTAAACATAAGACCTGTAAGTAAAAACTTCTAGAAGAAAATGTACGGAAAGTACTTCAGAACATTAACCTAGGCAAAGATTTTATGGCTAATACCTCAAAAACATAGGCAACAGAAACAAAAGTAGACAAATGGCACTATATTAATCTGCAAATCTTCTGCACAACAAAGGAAACAATAAACAGAGTGAAGAGACAACCTGTTGAAGGGAGAACGTATTTGCAAACTATCCATCTGACAAGGAACTATTATTCATAATATAGAATGAATTCAAACAACACAAATTTAAAAAAACAAACAAACAAAAAACAATCCCATCAAAAAGTGGGCAAAGGACATGAGTAGACATTTCTCAAATGAACATACACAAATAACCTACAGGCATATG
This sequence comes from Colobus angolensis palliatus, assembly GCF_000951035.1. Lineage (NCBI taxonomy): Eukaryota > Metazoa > Chordata > Mammalia > Primates > Cercopithecidae > Colobus > Colobus angolensis. The sequence goes on along the minus strand of NW_012116533.1, from coordinate 710,301 downwards.
AAAAAATGCTCAACATTTCTAATCATCAGGGAAATTTAAACCAAAATTACATGAGATATCATCTTACCTCACTTAAAATTGCTATTATTAAATACAAAATAACACATACTTGTAATGATGCAAACTTTTGGCATCCTGTGGTTGTGAATGTAAATTAGTATACCCCTTGTGGAAACAGTATGGAGATTTCTCAAAAAAAAGTAAAAATAATACTACCATGTGATCCAGCATTCTCACTACTATGTTTTTATCCAAAGAAAAATAAATCAGTGTGTCAAAGGGATATCTACACTTACATGTTCATAGCAGCAAAGATATGTAATCAATCTAAATGTTCATCAATGGATGAATGTATAAAGAAATGTAGTACAAACACAAAATGGAATACTATTTGGCCATTAAATAAATGAAGTCATGTCATTTTTAGCAACATGGATGAAACCGGAAGTTATTATGTTGACTGAAATAGGCCAAACACAGCAAGACAAATATCACATGTTCTCGCTCATATGTGGGAGATAAAATTTGAATTTCATGGATGTAGAGAGTGAAAAAATAGATACCAGAGGCTGGGGAGGGTGTGTGCATGCTGGGGGGGAAAAGGAGAGTTTGGTTGGTGAGAACAAACGTTCACTTAGATGAAGGAAATAAGTTCTAATTTTCTAAGGCTGAGTAGGGTCACTATAGTTAGGAACACATATTGCATATTTCAAAATAGCTAGACAAGAAGACTTGAAATATTCCCAACACAAAAAAATGATAAATAGTCATTATGATGGATACCCCAAATACCCTGATATCTCTTTACAAATTCTTTGCATGTAACAAATACTCACATGTACCTCATAAATATGTAAAATAGTATCAATCAATAAAATAAAAATTTTTTAAAATGCATGTACTCCTATGTTTATCGCAGCACTATCCACAATAGCAAAGATATGGAATCAACCTACATATCCACCAGTGGATGAATGGATAAAGAAAATGTGGTATATTTACACAGTGGAATACTAATTGGCCATACAAACAAATGAAATTCTTTCATTTGCAGAAACATGGATTTAACCGCAGGTCATTATGTTAAGTGAAATAAACTAGGCACAGAAAGACAAATATCACATGTTCTTACTCATATGTGGCAAGTAAAAAACTTTGATCTCATGGAGGTAAAGAATAGAATGATAGATGCCAGAAGATTGGTGAAGGAGGGAAGATGAAGAGTGGTTGCATAATGGGTACAAACATATAGTTAGAAAGAAGGAATAAATTATAATGTCAATAGCAGACTACAGTGACTATAGTTAATATGAATGTAAAACATTTTGTCGGTCTAAGTTCTAAAGAGTCCTGCTGTTACAGTTGAGTCAAGGTGGCTCCTTCCACTCCCCTGCCCTTGGTATGCCAATGGTACCCAGCAAAAGAAAAAAAATTGGTGGCAGGCAGGGGAGCAACATTAATATTATCATTAATTTTTAGAACAACTTGAGTGTATTATCAAGGCAATTGGTGATGTATAACAATGGTAGAATATATTTGAACTTGATCCTTGGAATATTCTCTACTGATTAGTATGGAAGTATAACATTGATTCTATAGAGAGGCAATTATAATCTCAGTCCACAATGTGACTATACAATGAACTCTAGTTATAATCATATAAACATTGCTTACTGATATTCAACTTTAGGATCACGCTAAGGACATATTGCATGACACGTAAATATGGTTACTTAATAGAATGTAAATGTTATAAACCTTAATATAAAAATCAAGGTGTAACTGACAGAGATTAAGAGGTGTGAGATGATGAGGAGCAATAAAAGGAAGAGTAAGAGTGTTAATGTCTTCATCTTATGAAGCGGGGCATCAAGAGAAATGGAAGTTAAATTATATTTAACATTTCAGAGGTAACTAATGGTAGAACTGAGAATAGAGACATAAAATATATTGGGACTATAAATGGACAGGAACTTATGTAAATTCACCACATCTTGAACTAGCATAGCAGAATATCAATAGACAATGCCTCAAATCAATTAAGAATTGGCAATACAAACATATTTCTTACAGATACTGAGATAACATGAGAAATCTTCAAATGTTTAAAAAGGTTAAAAGTGATCATCACTGGGAAGCAAGATTGAGAGTAGTGAGGTATGGGCAGAGGATAATTCCTTTTTTTTAAAAAAAAAAGTATAAAGCTTTCTGTGCTATTTGATTTTCTAACCATGTATTTAACTATTAACAGTGCTAACATATTTTAAAGTTTTAAAAAGGAGTAACTTTGAAGGATTTGATTATAAATTCTATGTATAGAGAGAACATACTCTATATACTTTACAATGTGCTATCCAAGAATTCTTCAAAATTATCTTGGTAAAAGTGATAGCACAGTCCTTCAATTAATGCAACAATGTCCTCAGAATACTTTAAATTCTGTTTATTTCAGTCATCCACCAATGATTAATGCTGAAGAGCAGTGAGTTCTCCATAACCCCACAAATTCATGCTGTGTCTTCATCCCATGTCATAGATACAGGGATTTATGATAAGTAGGGATAGCAATAATAGTAGCATATGTTGCGCTGTCATCAATTTTTAGAAGGAAACCATGTTTTACTTACAGCCTTGGGAAAATAAATGTATTTTTGCATATGAATATTAGGGAGCAGGATAACTTTGAAATCTTTACAATACCTCCTCAGAGCCACTTTATGTAAAGGATGTTTTTATTGTAATATGGATAATCTGTTATTTACTAGTCTTAGTGAATGGGTTTATACAATGCAACAATACTAATGACAAGATTCTTTTTATCTTCTTTTTTCCTTTTTCTTTTTTCTTTTGGAGACAGGATCTCACAGTGTTTCCCAGGATGGTTTGAATCTCACAGCCTCAAGTGATCCTCCCGCTTTGGCCTTCCAAAGTATTGGGATTATAGGCATGAGCCATTGTTCCTGGCCCCAGATATATTTTTAAAAGAAAATAGGCCGGGCGCGGTGGCTCAAGCCTGTAATCCCAGCACTTTGGGAGGCCGAGACGGGCGGATCACGAGGTCAGGAGATCG
>NW_012116533.1:678599-707056 GCF_000951035.1 Colobus angolensis palliatus | reverse complement strand
CAGAATCCTTATCCTTGTAGCCATAAAAATGTTGATGTTGAGAATCACTAAGCCAGACAATGGACAAACCCATCTTAAAAACAAAAATAGTATTTTACAGGTACCAAATGATTCTGAAACTGACTTTACTCCAGTCACTGTATGCTACAACCACAGTCGTTAAAAAGAATTAAAGTAGTGAAAACATATGTAACCATTTCATGGGTAAAGGTTGTTTTCCTGGAATACTTGAATTCTAAATTTTTAAAAAATAAGTGATAATTATATAAACAATGTTTTATTGTATTCCCTTATTTAAAACTCTGACTCAGCCATAATTCATGGTCTTGCTACTGTAGGAAGATAGCAGAAAAATCGTTGCTGGCTATTCTCTCCATGTATATTTCTCTTTTCCTTCTTTGTTTTACATCTTTCCTTATTTTCAAGTGTCCTACTTGCTTCTTTTTGTTTTCGTTCTTGTTTTCTCCTACCCAAGCCCTAGGCCTACCACTGGCACCCAGTGGTACCCCAAGGCATTGCTGTTTGCGTTCAGCTATTTTAAGTGGTTGCTAACCACTATCATTATTTCTTTGTTAAGGAAAGTTCTGTTGAAATTTTAGTTGAATCATCAAAACTTTTCCTTAATCTTCATTTTTCCTCTACTATAATATGACTTTTTTTTTCTAGATGTCGTTGCTCTGTTGCATTTTTATTAGCCCATTTTTCCAGTATATGATTAACACCTGCCTTTATTCAAAATGTCAAGATGGTTAAAAGCATCAGTTCACTTAACCTTTCCCCTTGAGTCAGAGTCACAAATATCTGTGTTTCTTTGTCTTTTGCCATACTTATCTTCTCACTAACCTATTTTTTAAGCAAGACATATGAGAGATAATGCAGATGCTTAAGAAAATAAACTCAAAAATCTAAACTTTCTTGCCTTGGCAAACAAAGCCCAAAAGATGCATATTAGAAAACCCTAGTCCTCCAGAAATGAGTTGCCAATGAGGTGAGGAAATGGGTTTGTGAGCTCATGGAGCCTGCTAATGGAAATCAACATCAGTTTCTAGTACCTGTTTGAAAAGGCAGGTAAAGAGGATATCTTGAGAGCTCCTATTCTCATTCTGGTGTCTGCTTATTATATTTCTGAAAGGGCATATAGCATTATTCAGCCACTTCTCCAAAAAGGTAACTTGCAGAATACCCAAGTACAGCCATTCAGTATGTAAAGTTCCCCAAGTCTACTATCAATTACTTCTGGCAGAATTTCCCATATGGATTTCATTCGAAGTACATACTTCTTATTCCTTTTGTTTTCCAAAACTCAATCATTGAAGATAGTTTAAAAATAAGATTGGTCTTCTACTAGTATACAATACTATCTCCCTATACTGACTATTTTTCTCAGGTAAATGTTCTCTTGTCTGGTAAGTATAAAGAGGTAACACAATACCCTCCCATGACAGTTATCTCTGTCAGAAAAGAACACTGTGTAGTGCAATCAATTCTTAATTAACCAGGGTCATGGGGAACAGGCAAAGTATGGATTAAGTGTAATTCTACAGGTAAGCCCTACAGTTCATTTTTATCCATTAATTTCAACCTCTTTCCTAATCACAAGTTTTATCAGAGCTCTTGATAATTAAGTAAATGTGGAGATTTGCATTTCACTTCCTTTCTTATCCTTGTCTAATGAGCAGGGAAATGGACAGTGGGGAGCAAGGGGCAGTGATATTATCTCCTAATATGATAATCAGTTACTGGATCTAAAGAAGTAGTCTATGTTGGCTCATTACATAGCCTTAGTTTCTTCCTGAAGTTTCTGGGATTTCATTATTAAGACTTGACCACAAATCAGGAATCAAAAGAATAAAGAAGAGATAATTTTTTTAAAATCCAGAAGGGTTTCCGATGTCTGAAATACAGCCCCTAGCGGTATACTTCTGGGGTCAAGAACTACTAATTCAGGCAGTTTTAATCCCAGTGCTGCTTTTGCCTTTCGGAGCAATCTTTGTGCTCACAAGCTTTGATTTTCTGTCTGTGAAAAAAGGATTCCTTGAGACTACCCTTGGGTTAGTTTGAAGACAAACTGATAATAACAAAAAAATGTATTTTGTAAAAATAAATGCAAAATCAATGTGGTAGTCATTGAGGTGTGTTCCACAGAGACTCTAGCTCCAGAAGACTACCCTGGGAGACTATGGCCAGCTGGAGATCCATAGAGTTTCTGAATCTCATCCACGTGAATATAAACACATGCATAGGTCACTCTGCAGTCTTCTATGAGGGTTGCAAGTGTTCCAGGCCTGTGTGCTAGTTGCATCTTGCTAGCACAAACAGGCAGTGAAAGCAATTGTGTATATAAAATGTGTGCTAATAAATAAATGCACAAATAAATAAATTATTACTTACATTAGAATTTCCCTTTCTCTTGGCCTCATTCACTCCCATCTGTAAAAAGAGGATGTTGGACTAGATGATCTTTAAGGATTGTCCAGCTCTGTGAGTCTGTGGTGCTTGTTGTAAAACTTACAACTTTGCCCTGTTTGTTCTTCCCTTTGAGTCTTGCCCTCAACAGAAAGTCAAAATGTCTGAACTTCTGATGTCGGTTCAAGCCATACTGCTGAATAGAAAATAAAAGAAACATGTTTTTTTCTCCTCTATTTGGGTACTTTTATTATACTTTGAAGACAAGAAGTACTGAAATTAATGTGGGTGCATATTGTAATTTCTTTGTTCCAGTCTGATATCTATGTTTGGTAGTCTAACAAATTTTACCAAAATGACTTGATACGTTAAATGAAGCTGAAAATAACTAAAAACCAATTTAGAGTGATGACTCAGGCTGGACTTGATAACAAATAAACAGGACTTTTTAGTAAAAAATATCATGTTATTATTGTTTAAGGAGAGATTATACGTTTGAAAAGAATAGATCATTATTATCTAGTTCTCAAGAATATCATGGGCACCAATTAGCAATGATTTTCTTAAACCAGTTTAGTAGGAACAAAAAGCCATGTAAATAAACAAGTAAGAAAATATGTCCATATGTGGAACAAGGGGCATCATGAAAGAATAAGTAATCAGTTTGAACTAGAGGCAGAGGAAGTGACCAGAACATAGGGTATACATAAGGACCCATGGAGAAGTAATGCTCAAAAGCTATCTAGCCCCATAAAAGACATTATAAATCTCAATAAGGAATTTTGACTTGATCCTTTAGACTAGTGTGCCCCAAAGTGTGATGTACATATGAGAGATTATTTTGGCTGGCATACGGGTGAGTTTTGTTATTTTTAATAGTGTGATGTGTATTTTAATGTATATTAGCAAAAATGAATTAGGCCTCCAAAGTTTTGGTTTCACAGATGTTATTGCTCAGGGCAAAGCTAATTTTTTTAATGAATAAATTTAAAGTAAAATATTACCTAAATAATAGTAAAGGTAGTACACAGGCATGGCCAAAAAAATATGAGGGTGAAATGCTAGTGAACAGTATTTGGGAAACACTTCTGTATGGGAGTTACTGAAGGGATTTTTAGGCAGTGGAATAAAATTGTCAAGTTTATGGTTTAGGAAGATCAATCTGCATGTAACGTGGAGGATGGGTAAAAGAAGGCAATAGTTAGGAGAATATTGCAGTAAAGCCTGAAGTAAGGCAGTAGCAGTGAGACTGTGTAGAGCAGTCTGTGAAAGATACTAAGTAGATAGCATCCACAGTTCTTGGTGACTTTATTAGTTCATGGTCCAACCAGCAAAATGGAAGTCATTCTAAATATTTAACACAAAGGGAATTAAATACCAATAACTGGTTCCATTGAGGATGGAATAACTGAGAGGACAAAAAAATAAAGATTAGCAACAGTGGAAAGCCCCTACAACTCCTAAGGCTGAAAGGACAACAAGAAGAGATTGTGGTGTCAGAGACAGAGAGTAGAGGCCACCCCATGGAGGCTTGAATCACAGCAAAATTGTCCAATATTAGCTGAAGACATGGAGGAAACACAGCTGTTACAATTAGACATTGGATTATCTTTTCTTCCCATCCTTCAACTTCCTACCAGTGTCTCTTATGGGTTAAATTCAATCAGAAACTCCTGTCAAGAACCCTGAGAAACACAGACTGCAGGAATCAACCATTCTGCAAAAAAGAACAGACCAGAGAAGGGTGAGGAATGCATTGAAGGGTAAACAAGTCTATGATTGGCATACTTATGGATGGAAAGTGAAGGAGAAAGAAATGTCTAAGACAAAATCCATATTATGACTTGAGGAATTGGTGGTTAATATTTTCATCCTCTGAGATAAGAAATACTGGAGTGGAAATAGGTTTAGGAGTATAATGAGTTCATTTCTTAACAAATTACCTTTGAGATATCTGTGGAACATCCGACTAGAGAAGACCTGTAGAAAGTTGAAACACAGTAGGGAAAGCTGGCTGGTGATAAAGATTTAATCAAGAGTGGTAGTTAAAATATGAAAATTAATTGATCAGAAATATTGTGCAGATTGAGAAGATGAGAGAGCCAAGGAAGACGCTTTAGGGAAAACTACCAATAAAATGACAGACAGAGAAAAAGAAGCCAGTAAGGAAGGCTGAGAATGAACCCTCAAAGAGGTGGGATTGAATATAGTATCTCAGGAGCCCAAGCAGGAGACAGTTTCAAGAAGGGAATCTTCAATAATGCCAAATTCACCCAAAGTGATCAAGTAAGGTGAGAATCAAGAGGTCCATGGTCTCTTTCTAAGAAGTCATTAATGTCCCTTGTAAGAGCAGAGTCAATGGAGATTTAGAAGCAGATAGCATTTTATAATGGTCTGAGGAGAGAATGGGAAATGAGAAAGAAATTGGACAGAGTCATGTGCAACATTTCACAAAAAGTTTGTTAAAAAAAAGAGAAAGAAGCAGAAGAGAGGGTAGCAGCTTGAGGAGATGCAGGATCCAGAGAGGTTGGTAAATTTTCTTTTTCTTTCTTTCTTCTTTACATTTTATTTTTCCATAAGCTACTGGGGTACAGGTGGTATTTGGTTACCTGAGTAAGTTCTTTAGTGGAGATTTGTGAGAACCTGGTGCACCCATCACCTGAGCAACTTGGACGTGCTTATACATGTATGGAAAGGAGTAAGAAACATTGAAGATGCAAAGAAGAGAAAGAATAGTTAATAGAATGATATTCCTAAAGAAATGTTAAGTGTTAGGCACCAGAAACAAGTAGAGATATTAGACTTGGACAGAAGAAGGAAACTTCTGAGCCCAGAGGAAAGGAAATGAGAGAGAGTTCACAAAAAGATGATTTTTAGAAATGATGGATTAAGAGCATCTATCTGTAACAATCTCAATTTTGTCCGTGAAGTAAGAGTTAAGATAAGCTTCTAAAGATAGTGGGGAGGTGATGGAGTAGGAAGTTTTGGAATTGTCACCCTGAGGTCTAGACAAGGATGGGGACCAGAAGCATCAAATCGAGAATGAAATAAGATTGGAGAACACAAATTTGTAACAACACCAATTTGCACAACTGTGTGATTTCTTCCAGCAGTCTCAATATTATTCATTGTAGAAGTTGAGAAGCGAGTAGTTGGAATAGTCTAAGCACAGTGGATATGTCAGACAAACTGGAATTGGAAGCCATGGAACTTGTTTATCAAGATAGTGGTTTCATTGAAGCATTAGGGGTCCAGCATCAAGAGGGAAGGGGATGAAATGATAAAAGAACCTGGAGATCCCATTATTTGACAAATTCTTCTGCTGGAATTTATAAATGTGACACTAGTGTAGTATTGGATTCTTTCTGGTTTATTTTACGTAAGTTTTGTGAGCTAGAAAAAAATAAATAAATTAGAGAGCTATATATGTATTACATCCTGGCTACATAAAATACATCATTTTAGTTAACCTTCACAATTATCTATTGAGTAGATATCCATTTTAGAGAGGACACAACTGAAGCTCAGAGAAATCTTGCTGAAGTTAACCATGGCTGGTTATCAGCACAGAAAAGGCGCAAATTCAGATCCGTATGACTTCAAATTTAGTGCTGTTTCCACTATTTCCTGTCTCTCTACCAAAAAGAAAGAGAAGAAAATTCGTATGTGAATTTAACATATGATCAAATGGGCATAAATCACTCCTGGAAAGCAACACTTTCCAAAATGATGTTTCCAAATGGGACCACTGGTGTTCTCCAAAGGTCATCCTGATCAGGTCCATAGACTGATCTCTTGTAGGTGTTAACATTTACAGTATAGCAAGGCCTCTACTTTGCTTCCTGGCATGAATAAATAATTTGCTTATAATATTTAAACAAGACGTCATCTCATTGGTGTTTCACTTAAAGTAGTGCCAGCCTTCCCATTAGTTTTAAGGAGTTTGGGTTTGTTTTCTTGACTGTGGCAAGTGAGAGTTGGAGGTGCACATGATCCACAGAGCTTTTAGCACTGGAAGAGGTCCACAGACTGAAAAAGATAGAAAGCCACTACATCAATGTCCTGGAAGCTGTGTACTACCTTCATAACTTAAAGAAATGACTGTGTACTTGAGTGAGTTAATGCTTGACACTCAGAATCTTGACTAAAGTTAGTAAAGGTCTAAACTGAGTCAGGGGCAGATTAAAGTAGCACAACAACCAAAGCTGGCAAGCCAGAATTCAGCAACCTCATCCTAGAAATCCTTCTGGTCCCCAGCCTTAAGCTCAGACAAACATAAGACAGCTGATTTCTCTAGACTCCAATTCTTGGTATTGAAAGCAGGAAAGGGCATCATTTTCTTTTCCGATTTATGGACACCTCCTCCCAAAAAAGCCTTAATAATTACAGTGTGATGGAATTAGGCAGTAGATACTCTGGAATGGGTCAGTGATTCTCTTACATTGAGTACTGAAATAAAAGGAAGCACTTGTTGAGCATCTAATGCATGCTATGCTCTAGTTTTATCCTCATAATAACCCTTTGAGGCAAGAATCATTACTCCTACATTAGAGTTGATCAAATGAGATACAGAGAAACTAATTAAGTTTATCAAAGTTATGTAGCCAGTAAATAGCAGAAATGGGTTTTGCATGTACATCTATGTGATTTCAAAATTCCTTATGTCATAATATATTGAAGTAACAAAAGGGAGATAGTCATTTGTAATAGCCACATAAGCAAAGTGATTGCAGCTTATCCATCCCTGAAGCTATTTATGAACAGCAACACTACTTATACACATAGAATGCCTTATGAGAGTTCCTTAAAATTTTTTGTGTGTTCCATGAAAACCTTTAATATCTGAGAAGCCTCTAAAGCCCTTTTAAAATGTGTAAAATACAAAGGAATACAACGTAAATACATTGAACTGAAATTTACTTATCAAAATTGAAAAATTCATATGGCAATATATACACTTTTTTATTAAGATTTTAAATAAAAGATCTAGCAGTGGATCTACCTATACTTTCAAAATACATTTGTAATCAAAGGAAATCCTAAATTTTACTTAAGAATTAATAAAAATGAACATGTAATTTTTCTTATAAAAGTTTTTTTTTCTTAAGCCTGAATTCTGTTCTTGTACTCTGTGAGGGCTTCACAAGGGGTCTAGACAGAGATGTGTTGGAGCTGACATGAACTGGCAGGCAAGAGATGATTATGAAATTTTCAGGAAGTCTGCAAACTGGTTGCTAAATGCAGTAATTGCTAAAAAGGTAAATTATAGAATTTTACAATTCAATAAATTATATTAAAAACAAAGGCAATAAACATTCAAAACTATTATTTCCTAAATCATTCACTGCATTTTATTATTGTCTAATATTTCTAGGTTATTTACTTGTATTTATTGGATCTGTATGTAATGCTGTATAATTGTACAGTGCATTCCACCATGGTATCACTTCCCAAGTCCACATTCAATGACATCAAGTTGGTAATTTGAAATCAGCTATGGAAACTGGCAAGTGCTACAACCCTGGCTTTTTATTCTGCACTATCAGCTGTTAATACTCAATGGGATACTCCGTGTCCCTGCACTCCAGGTTAAGAACATCTGGGAGGACATGTAACACACCTGAAGATCTATATCTAAGGAATTCTTTCAAGTCAAGGTTCTAGGGTAGTTCTAACAAAGACTGGTTTTCATCCAAATTAAGAACTTCTGCTCTTCAAAGATATGCTTAGGAGAGTGAAAAGACAACCAACAGACCTGGAGAGAATATTTGCAAATCTCAGACCTGATAAAAGATTTAAATCTAGAATATATAAAGATTTATTAAAGCTAACAATAAGAAAACAGCCAACCAAATAAATAAAATGGACAAAATATTTAAATATACATTTCACCAAAGAAGATATATGGATGATAAGTAAGCCCATAAAAAATTTCCAATATCATTAGTCATAGGGAGATAGAAATTGAAGCCACAATGAAATACCACTACTTACACACTCAGGAATGACTAAAATTAAAAACACTGGCCATACCAAATGTTGATGAATGTGAGGAGCAACTAGAATTCTCATACGTTGGTGGTGATGGGAATGTAAAATGGTGCAACCACTTTGGAAAAAAGGTTGGCAGCTTCTTATAAAGACAAATTTTCACCTACCATATGACCTACCCAGTTCAGTCCTAGGTATTTCCATAAGAGAAATAAAAGCATATGTTCACACAAAGACATGCCCATAAATGTTTATAGCATAATTATTTTTAATAGTTAAAACTAGGAACAATCCATATGTCCATCAAAAGATGAATGGATAAAAAATTGTGTTATAATAATTCAATTGAATACTACTCAGTCATAAGGAATAAGCTATTAATACACACAACATGAATGAATCTTTTAAAAAATTATGCTGACTGGAGGAAGCCAGTCAAAAAGAGTGCATATTGAGTAATTTCACTTAGAGAAAATTCTAGAAAGTGCAAACTCATCTGTCATGGCATAAAGCAGATCAATGTTTGCCTGGGAGTGGTGAAGGGTAGAGGAGGTGGGGATGGACATGAAGGAAGGATTACAAAGGGGCATGAGGAAATTTTGGAGAGCGACAGACATATTCATTATCTTTTGATTGTAGTAATCATTTCATCAGTGTATACATATGTCAAAGCATCAAATTGTACGCTTTAAACATGTGCAGTATATTGTATGTCAATTGTATACCAAAATACACCTTTTTAAAAGAGTAACACTGATTCTATCAGCAAAAGCTCTAAATAGATTACAGCAAATAAGATATATGGATGGCAAATAAGTTCATTAAGCAGGGTTATTATATTTCCTGATTAACATGTTTAAGGCCCCTTCACTATGCCAAGTCACTAGGGACCAATTATTTGAGAAATAACTGTTCCAGATTTGCTAAGTGGTAGCTTCATAAATATTCCACCCAAAGTAAATCACATATTTTCCTCCATATCTACCACATATTATGTGAACTTATGTGGAAAGTGTAAACAGAGTGAGTTTTCCTTTATAGGCAGAGAAGGTAAGACAGATATTAAGCAACACATCTCAGGTGACACAATTGGTCAATGGCAGAAATGGGATCCATCTTCTCAGTCAAATGACTAAGAGAAAGGTCTGTTGGAAGAATCTTCAGTGATTCCACAGGGTGATTAGAATTCACGGCAGGCTACTGAGAGGTAAGCCTGCTTGTTGGAGGAATTCGTTTTCTGTTCAATTTTAACAAGGCCTTGGGAGAGATTGCAGTGTAATCAAACTTGGCACTCCTAAATGTTTAAAGCATGTTTTAAGTTTGGTAACATTTTTCCTTCTTAATCAAAAGGCCTCTTATCAATATGCTATTGCTTGATACTGCTAATCTGTCCATTTAGAACATAGAAGACTCACATTCATCCACAGATCCAGGAACAATATCTGAGCCAACATTTCATCAACTTGTATATTTTTCCCAAACCATCGATTTGTTGTGTCCCCCTCCCCTGCTTGCCCTGTCCCTTTTCCCTTTAGATGTTGCCGGGGAGATTCTGGCACAGCCTTAGGAAGAGGAGGAGGGAAACAGGTAGAGAAAGGGGGAGTTAAAGGGTGAGTTACCAGAGGTCACTGTTCTCGAAACATACAAAAAGTGAGAAAGGAATGGGAAAATCCAAGCCTCTGCATACCTCTCCCAGAGACAGGGCCTCCTTATGGGGGAATCCTGCCAGAAAATTTAAGATAGTTCTGAGAAGGAAGGCCATAGGGCTTACACTCCTGTCTAAGGACCATTTACAGAGTATAGGCAGCCTATTAAACACAAACACCTATTCTTCAACGGAAGACACACATGTCACCTACATGTGTGTACACAATGGTAACAGAGGCCTCAGCAGCTACAGAGATATGCACACACTCACAGGCAGAAACAAAGGGACAAAGGGACGCATCCAGAAAAGCGCACATTTTCCAAGCCCTCTAAAAAATCACTTAATCCCAGAGGGAAAATGTGGAAGAAAGAATAAGGAAACCCATAGGTGGTATGTGAGCCATAGTGAGTGGGACTAGGGTGGGGTTTGGACTTGCAGAGGTTAGAAACTGGGTTAGTAGTTAAGTGTGAAAGAGTGAGGGTAAATGAGTTAGTCTGATTCCATAGAAACTCTACCTAAAGGTAGATTAGAACAGAATGAGCTACAAATCTTCCCGAATACTAGTATTTCAAAGCTAGAATTCTCTGTCAAGGCTTTGCATTCTCCAAACTAAAATAAATTTTAATAACTTTTCCACCTTCTCCAATAGATTTACATTTCAGCACAATTGTGGAAGTGTGAAATGACCATATTAATATGTATATGTAGATTTATTTTATTTAAATAATTCAAACATGTAGGAAACACATTTCTAAGGAAATGAGCATGCACCTCAGGTGATAGAAAGGCAAAAAGCCAAATACAAAAACAACTACAGCTATCTGAGAAGAAAAAACAAACAAACAAACAAAAAACATACAAAACTGAGGGCATCTTTTAACCATTGAAAAGCAGAAATTAGACAAAGAGAATCAAAAAATACCTATTTCCTTTTTGAGTTATTTTTAGTGTTGGCACACGTTTGAAGGCACATACAGAGACTGCTAAATCAATGCCCAGTATAGCCTCACTATACTATTGTGAGTCAGTGGAGCCAGGGCTAGGATGAAATAGTGAAAAATCTGAAAAACACATTTTTAAAGATATGTACTTTTATTAAGACAGTTACTTCAACTATGTTAACAAAATTTAGCCTAGGAAAGGATCTGTTTTCCACAAAGAGTTCAGAATGGATGTTTAGTACAATTGCAATTACCCTCAACCCAGCTATGAGAGTTTTTCCATGAAACAGATTCCCCATTGGCACTCCATCTCTCGGGGAAATAACAATAGCTAAAGTTTGTTGAGTACTTCCTATGTACCATGCAGACGCTGTTGTAAGCATTTACATTTTTTGTCACATTTATTTCTCACAATTACCTTATGAAGTAGATTCAATGATTATACCCATTTTACTGATGAGGAGACCTGTGACTTCCAAAAATTAGGTACCTTCCTCAAAATTATACACGTAGTAAGAAGTAGAGTCCAGATTTGAACACAAATAGGCTGACTCCAGAGCCTGTGCTATTAACTGGAGTACTGTGCTTTCTCAGATCAACAACCTTTTGCCTCAGGCAAAAAATCTGGTATCAGGGATTTGTTTTCAAAATGAAAGAAACATTCAGAGTATGTTTTGGCATCAGCACACACTGAACCCTCTCTTCTGCATCCTCCATCTTGGCAGCTACATATGTAGTTCCAAACAAAGATGACTGACTTTCAGAGTCATGAGCCTCAGGGTCTGCAGGGATCTTCTGGCATCCAAGAAAGAGCCAGTTATCTTCAGTAGACTCTTTCTAAAGCCAGAAAGCAAACTAGCACCTTTCAGAGGAATTCGTAACATCGATTGAACATATAATTGTTCTGCCTAACTTTCAGTTAACCAGGAAAGTAAGTCAACTACAACCTCCCATCCCTGAACAGTCCAAGAAATCAAGGCTTTGCTGCAATGAGTCTAACAATTGTTTACATGTATATGAATACACTTTTAAAAGTGCATCTCCAATCATATCTTCTTGGAAAACCTTTTTTTCTTTAGCTACTACATAACTTTAGCCCAGTCCTACCTTATTGCAATTCTCAAAGATTATTAATTACAAGAGTCTGGATTAATGAAAATTTATGTATTTGCTCTTGATAAGAAATACTAATGTCAATCTAATATGATCATTCAATGTTTTTATTGTATAGTAAAAAAAAAAAAAATGCACTTTGGGAGACCAAGGCAGGCGGATCACAAGGTCAGGAGATCGAGACCATCCTGGCTAACACGGTGAAACCCTGCCTCTACTAAAAATACAAAAACTTAGCCGGGCGTTGTGGCGGGCGCCAGTAGTCCCAGCTATTCCGGAGGCTGAGGCAGGAGAATGGCGTGAACCTGGGAGGCGGAGCTTGCAGTGAGCTGAGATAGCGCCACTGCACTCCAGCCTGGGTGACAGAGCGAGACTCCATCACACACACACACACACACAAAAGTATATGAATCAACAATGATTATGGCTATAGACCAAAAAAGGAGAGGGGGAAATTGAAAGAAAACTAAAGAAATCACTTTTTGATAGGTTGAAAAGTTAAAAAGCTACTAGGTTAGTTGCCATGGATACCATGTTCTGACTATAATACTGGGCTTTTGCTCAAAGACACTAAAGGTCTGACTTTCCAGCTGCATACCTCCTTTCTGTGCCTACAGTAGCAACCACTTGAAATGAAAATTCTGTATTTTGATGAATGAGAATGCAATGAGAAATTTCCTGTGCAAGAATCATAACTTGCTGAAAACACATTCCAATGAGGTTAATTCCAAAAGGATTTTTATCCCATTTTATATTACCAAAGACTTCTAAATAAAATTCACTGCACAACGACCTTTATAAATCCATAGTAAAGAATCAGAAATCAGGAATTGGTCAGAATGACAATAGACTTATATGGCCCTTTTTTTATCATTGACTCTTGCCACCCAATGGCACACATTCTTACTGCCCTTTTATTGAGGCTTTATGGGGTCTGGGCAGAACAAATAAGATGGCAGATTGGGAAGCTCTCCATAAATTGCAGAGACATGAATACCAAAAATATTTACCAGAATAAGTCGCTGTGTGAAGAGTTCTTTGCTTCCTTCATAACCTTTGGATTTAACAAAACACGTAAGACATTTCTATTGAATTACAAGAGAAACAATGAGCAGATAAGAGGATTTTTAAAAAAGACAAAGAAGAAGGAGAAACACCCCTGTGTATAGCATATGGACTATAGGGTAAAATAGACACAAAGATAGTGAATAACAGGCTCAAATCCCAGCTCTGTCATTTTACTAAATGGGTAACCGTGGGTAAATTAATCTCACTAAGACTCATCTTACTCATTTACAGGAAAGAGACCATAACTGTAGAGTTGCTCTAAAGATAAAATGAGTCATATGTGTGGAACACTTAAAACAATGTCAATTATTCACTAAATGTTAATGGTTTAATTATTATCTGACATCTCTTAGTCACTGATTTCCTTCTGACTGTAGCAAACGTACAAGCTTCTTGCCATATCAACTACTTTCCGTATTGTAAGGGAACACTGGCAAAATCTTCATTTCCTACATGCTTCTTCATGCACCTTCCTAGTTCTTCCTGCCCTCAAGTTTATTCACTATCAGGCTTTCTAACCCCATAATCTGATACCTGTTTCACCTGGCCTTTGCAGCTTATGTTCTTCACTGTTCTCTGCTCCATGAGAAACAGAACCCAGTCTTTTGTGGCCCTGTATCTTCCTTGCCCCTGCGTTATGTGAATCAGTAAATTTCCACAGCCTTCAGGACTGGACCTTGTTCTCAAACCCTTGACTCACTCTTTCCTTTATTTTTATATTGCAAGCCCCCTGACTAATCTGAAATGATCCTCTCTATCTTTAGGGAACGTTCCTATCTCTAACTATTTTTACTTATCCACTCTATTGTGCTTTCCTCTGTGCCTGTGAATCTTCATATGCTGTTACCAAAAGCTTTCTACACACTTGATAATATAGCTATAAAAATTCTAAATGAAACTTAATTTTAATAAGTATGGTCAAGGAAAGTAAAAGAGAAGGTATAAATAAGTAAATCACAAATCAAAAGAGAAAAACTACAAATCCAGATGAAGTTATGAAATTATAAAACAATACCATATATAACTTTATGTAAATTAATTTGAAATCCTAGCTGAAATGTAAATGATAGTTTTCCTTATGTATATCCAGTTGTTCTAGCACCACTTGTTGAAAAGACTGTCCTTTTTCCATTGAATTACCTTGGTAACTTTATTTAATATCTATATGTGGGTATATCACTGGACCCTGTCTTATTCCATTTATCTTACTGATGTTCTGTCTGGATGATCATTCTATGGCTGAAAGTGGGGTGTTGAAGTCCCCTACTCTTATTGTACCTTGGTCTGTCTCTCCCTTCCAACATGTTAATATTTGCTTTGTATATTTAGGTTTTTTGATGTTGGGTGCATGTATATTTATATATTTTCATATCTTCTTGTTGAAGGACTACTGTTATCATTCTGTAATGACTTTTATTGTCTCTTCTTATAATTTTTGACATGAAGTCTATTTTATACAAGTTTAGCTATTCTTGTGTTCTTGTGCTCTTTTGGTTTCTATTTGCATGGAATATATTTTGCCATCCATTCACTTTAAGTATGTCTCTACAGGTAATATGAATGTCTTCTAGGTAGCATGTCATTGGGTCTTACTTAGCTATTCATTCAGCCACTCCACATATTTTGATTGGAGAGTTTAATCTATTATATTCAGGGTAATTATTGATAGATAAGAACTTATTTCTGTCATTTTATTAATTTTTTCCAATTGCTTTGTAGATCCTTTATTTCTTCCTTCTTTGGTGCTTTCCTTTGTGGTTAAGTGATTTTTCTCTAGTGGTATGTTTTGGTCTCTACTTTAAATTTTTTGTGTATGTACTATAAGAATTTTTTTTGTGGTTGTCATGAAACTTACATGGCATCTTATAACAGGTTATTTTAAGATAACAACTTAACTTTTATAGCTAATTTGTATAACAAAAATATCATCCACACTATTAGTCCACTCCCCAACACAAATGCTTTTGATTTTTGATGTCAAATTTCATGTATTTTATACTGTGTGTATCTTAAAAATTATTGTAGATGGAAGTGATGTGGAACAAGATGGAAAAATAGAAAACTGCCCTGATCATCCCCCTCACAAGGACACCAAGTTAATACCTATCTACACAGAAAAAGATGCCTTTATAAGAGCCAAAAATCAGATGAGGACTCACAATACCTAGTTTTAACTTCATGTGGTTGAAAGGGGCACTGAAGAGATTTAAAAAAAAAGTCCTGAATAGCCAGTGCCACCTGTCCCCCACACCCACCAGCCACTGCATTGTATGGAGAGCATCTTTGGGCACTGGCAGAAGGAGAACACAACAACTATGAGTCACTGAACTCAGTGCTGTACTGCTAGAGCAGAAAGGAAAACCAGGTCAAACTCACCTGATGCCTACCCATACAGGGACCATTTAGACTGCCCCTAGCCAGAGGAGAATTGCCAATCCCAGTGGTCCAAACTTGAGTGCCCACAAACCTCACCATGGAGGGCTAAAGTGCTTTTGATCTCTAAGTAAACTTGAAAGGCATTCTAGGCCATGAAGACTGCAACACTTAGACAAGTCCCAGGGATGAAATGAATTAGACCCAGAGACCGTAAACTGGGCTAGGGGGAGTGAGGGGGTATCTATTGAGAGACCAGCTGGGGCAGCCAAGGGAATGCTGATATCATATCTCCCCTAACCTCAGGCTGCACAGCTTGAGACACCAAAAGGTACCCTTCTTTCCTTGAGGAGAGGAGAGGAAATTGTGGGGAAGATTTTGTCTTGCATCTTGGATACCAGCTTAGCCACAGCAGGATAGGGCTAGGGCACTGGTCAGAGTCGTGAGCCCCCATTCCAGAACCTAGCTCCCAGATGTTTCTAGACACACCCTGGGACAGAAGGGAACCTGTTGCCATGAAGGGAAAAGCCACGTTCTGGCAGTATTGATCCCCTGATAACTGAAGAGCCCTTGGTCCCTGGATAACCAGCAAAGCAATACTCAAATATAATGTTGAGGGCCTCGGGTGAGCCTCTGAGGCATGTTGGCTTCAGGTACCAACACCACCACAGGGGGATAGAGCAACAAGTGAGCTCCTGGGGTCCCCAATTCCAAAACTTGACTCTTAGATGGCATTTTTGGACCTGCCCTGGGCCAGAGGGGAGGCCACTGCCCTGAAGGGTGAGTCCCAGGTGAGGCAGTATTCACCACAAGCTGACTTAAGAAACCTTGGGCCTTAGGGGAACTTTGGTGGTAGTCTGGCTATACTCCTCTTGGCCAAGAGTGACTGTGGCTACAGGGTGAGACTTTAATAACAGTGAGTCCTTCAGTAGCAGAATTGATCAAGCATAATAAAGGATTGGTGAGCTTGAATACAGGCTATTTGAAAATACACAGTCAAAGGAGACAACAGAAAAAAAAAATGAAGCATACCAACAGGACCTAGAAATAGTATCAAAATGGCAAATCTAAGAGTAATTGGCCTTAAACAGGAAGTACAGAAGAGATATGGAAAGAAAGTTTACTCAAAGGGATAATAACAGAGGACTTCCCAAACCTAGAGAAAGATATCAATATCTAAGTACAAAAAGGTTATAAATCTGCTTTTTTAAAGCAGATTTAACAAAGATGACTACCTCAAGGCATTTAATAATCAAACTCACGAGTTCAAGGATAAAGAAAAGGTTCTAAAAGCAGCAAGAGAAAATACACAAATAACATACAATGGAGCTCCAATATGTCTGGCAGCAAAGTTTTCAGCGGGAACCTTACAGGCCAGGAGAGAGTGACATGACATAGTGAGAACCTTACAGGCCAGGAGAGAGTGACATGACATATTTAAAGGGCCGAAGGAAAATACCCTTTACCTTAGAATAGTATATCCAGTGAAAATAGCCTTCAAATATGAGGGAGAAATAAAGACTATCCCAGACAAATGAAAGCTGGGGATTTCATCAACACCAAACCTGTTCTACAAGAACAGCTAAAGGGAGTACTTCAGTCACAAAGAAAAAGACATTAATGAACAATAATCACCTGAAGGTAGAACACTTCCTGGTAACAGTGAGTACACAGAAAATCACAGAATAGTATATCACTGTAACTGTGTGTAAACTGCTCTTATCCTAAGTAGAAAGACTAAATGATAAAACAATCAAGAATAATAACTACAACAACTTTTCAAGACATAATCAGTAAAAAAGATATAAATAGACACAATAAAAAGTTTAAAAGTGAGAGGACAAAGTTAAGGCAAGTTTTTATTAGTTTTCTCTTTGTTTATGCATAGCGTTAAGCTGTTATCAGGTTGAAATAATGAATTATAAGATAGCATTTGCAATCCTCATGGCAACATCAAACATGCAAACATAAAATAGATACACAAAAAATAAAAAGCTGAGAACTACATCATATCACCAGAGAAAATAATCTTCACTAGAAGAAGACAGGAATGAAAAACACAGAGAAGAAAAGTCCACAAAACAACAGAAGACAAATGAAGAATGGCAGGAATAAGTGCTTATATATCAATAATAACATTGAATGTAAGTGAAATAAACTCTCCTATGAAAAGACAGACTGGCTGAGGGGTGAAAAAACAAGCTCATTGACCTGTTGCCCACAAGAAAGACACTTCACCTATAAAGACACACATAGACTGGAAACAGAGGGATACAAAAAAAATCCATGAAAATGGAAGCCAAAAAAGAGCAGGAGGCACTATACTTATATTAGATAAAATAGATTTCAAGACAAAAACTGTAAGAAGACAAAAATCACTATATAATAATAAAGGGGTCAGTTCAACAACAGTATGTAAGTTTTAAATATAGATGCACTTAACATTGGAGGAAATAGATGTACAAAGGAAATATTATTAGAGTTAAAGAGAAAGATAGGCCCCAATATGATAATAAC
Source organism: Colobus angolensis palliatus (assembly GCF_000951035.1). Lineage (NCBI taxonomy): Eukaryota > Metazoa > Chordata > Mammalia > Primates > Cercopithecidae > Colobus > Colobus angolensis. Next base: position 688,999 of record NW_012116533.1, on the reverse strand, counting down.
TGGAGACCTCAATATCCCACCTTCAGCATTCCACAGATCTTCCAGGCAGAAGATCAACAAAGAAACATTACACTTATTATGCAGTCTAGACCAAATGGAGTTAATAGATATTTACAGAACATTTCATTCAAGAGCTGGAGAATACACATTGTTTCCCTCAGCACATGGATAATTCTCAAGGATACACCAAATGTTTGGTCACAAAACAAGTCTTGATATATTCAAAAATTGAAAGAATATCAAGCATCTTCTCTGACTGCAATGGAATATAACTTGGCTTAAAAAATTCCCTTTAGCATTTCTTCTAAGACAGGCCTGGAGAGGACAACCTCCCCAGCTTTTCTTTGTCTGAAGACATTTTTAATGTTCCTTGATTTCTGAAGGGCAGTGTTGCTGGGTAAAGTATTCTTGTTTGACAGATGTCTTTTTCCTTCAGTACTTTGAATATATCATTCCACTCTCTCCTGGCTTATTAAAAGTTCTGCTGAGAAAACTACTGTTAGCCTGTTGGAACTCCCTTATATGTGATATGTTTCTTTGCTCTTGTTGATTTCAGGTTCTTGTCTTTGATTTTTGAGGGTTTGATTACAATATGTCTTGGAGTAGTCTTGTTTGAATTGACTGATTAAAGACCATTGACCTTCCATATCTGGATATTTATATCATTCTACAGATTTGAAAAGTTTTTGCTTTTACTTCATTATGCAATTTTTCTACCCCTTTATCTTTCTCTTCTCCTTATTAAACTCCTATGACTCAAAAATTTGGTCTTTTCATGCAGTCTCATAAATCTTTTATTCTCCATTCCTTTTCATTTCTTTTTTCTTCTCTTAGTATATATTTTCAAATAACCTGAGTTCACAGATTATTTCTTCTCCTTGATCAGTCCTGCTGTCAGTGCTCTCTATTGCATTATTCATTTTGTTTCTTGTATTTTCAACTTGAGAATATCCAATTTTTTATTATTTCAATCTCTGTTAACTTCCTAATTCTGGTAATACATTGTCTTTATCATTTCATTGAATTATTTATCTGTACTTTATTGAAGTTTGTTGAGCTTCCTTAAACAAGTTATTTTGAATTTTTTATCATGCAGTTTATACATCTCCATTTATTTAGGGCTGGTCATTGGTGCTTTATTTTGTCCTTTTTGTGATATTTCCCTGATAGTTCTTGACCCTTGTGGCCCTGCATTGGTGTTTATACGTATGAAGAAGCACATACTTATTCCAGTCTTTGTAGACTGGCTTTGTCTGGGAAAGTCCTTCAACAGTCGGCTTGTCTAGGTATTCTGGGAAGGCTGTCTGGCATGGTCCATGGGTGGACTTGCCACTGGAGTCTTTGGGCTGGATTGCTTCATGCTTGGGTCAGCAGGTGGGAGGGCCTGGATCCTGGATCCACTTCAGTTGACCTGTTGATTTGGTCTCTTGGAATTGGCCTGAAGTCTGTATCCCTGGAACTCAGCGTGAAGCCTGTTTCTGCTGGGGCTTCATGGTGCTGAAGAGGGCTTGAAGCCTAGGACATGAAGGGCTGGTGAGGTTCGGCAGTGAGCCTAAAGCTTATTGCTGTTGGTGCCAGTGCAGTCCTGAGCAGATTTGAAGCCTGGGGACATTGGGGCTGGCCTGTTGCTGAGGCCTGTCTAGAGCCCAAGGAGACTGACGTTGACATAGCAGTGGTGTGAGCAGGAGATCAAGTCCATTGTGTAGGTCTGAAGCATGGGGCTGTGGGGTACTTCTTGGAATTAGAAAAGGTCTGATGGCTCAGTCCACAGGTTCTGGTATCAAGTCTGAAGCTGTAGAAGCCTGTCCAGTGCTGGGTTTTACTATGCAGACTCTGTATTGGGGTGCAAGGAAAAGTCCTTTGCTCATTTCCCTCTATTTCTTCCAAGGAAATGTTACCTCTCTCCATGCTATGCTGCCTGAGGTTGGGGGAGGGGTGATGCAGGTAACGTAAAATTCCTCCCTATCATCTCCAATGAATCTTTTCTTATTTCTGTGCTATACCCATGTATTGTGATCTTTCACTTAGTTTCTTCCATACCTTTGAAAGTACTTTTTCTGTTGTTCAAACTGATATTTTTTGAGGGGGGACAATCTCTTGAAAGTTCTATTTTGTCATCGGGCTCCCCCCTCTCTTCATATTGCTGTTATAACCAGTTGTATACATGTTTTTGTTTGAATATATGTTTTCTATTATTTTGAGTTTAAACCTAGGAACAAAATGACTGGATCGAATGGTAATTCCATGTTAAACTTTGAGGAACCACCAAATTATTTGCAGAACAGTTACGAACCTTTTATGTTCTAACCAACAATGTAAGGGGGTTCCAATATCTCTACATCCTTGTCAATCTTGTTACTTTCTGTTGTTTTTATTTTAGTCCTTATAGTAGTTGTGAAGTGGTATCTTGTGGTGATTTCGATTTACATTTCCTTAATGACTAAAGATACTGAGCACCTTTTCAGTTGTTGGCCATTTGTGTATCTTCTTTGGAGAAACATGTATTCAAACCCTTTGCCTATTTTTTAATTGGGTTATTTATCTTTTTGCTATTGAGTTATGAGAGTTCTTTTTATATTCTAAATATTATACTTTTGTCAGATGTATGATTTACAAATATTTTATCTAATTTCACATGTTGTTTTCACTTTCCTGATAGTGTCCTTTGATTCACAAATATTTTTAATTTAAATAAAGTCCAATGTTTCTATTTTTTATGTTGCTTATACTTTAAAAATGTATGGGTACAAAGTAGCTGTATATAATTATGGAGTACATGAGATATTTTAATACAAGCATTCAATATGTAATCATCACATTGTGGTAAATCAATCACTGCAATAATTTATCCTTTCTTTGTGTTACAAACATTCTAATTGTACTCTTTCAGTTATTTAAAAATGTACAATAAATTGTTGATTATAGTCATCTGTTGTGCTATCAAATATTAGATGTTTTTCATTCTATCTAAGTATGTTTTTGTACCCATTAACAGTCCCCACTTCCCTCCCTACTATCCTTCTCAGCCTTTGGTAACCATCATTCTACTCTCTATCTCCATGAGTTCAATTGTTTTAAATTTTAGCTTTCCAAAACGGATGAGAACATGCTATTTGTCTTTCTGTGCCTCACTAATCTCTGTCAACACAATTTTCTTTAGTTCTGTGTATGATATAACAAATGTCAAGATCTCATTCTTTTTTATGGCTTAATAGTACTCCATTGTATATATGTATCTTATTTTCTTTATTCATTTGTCTGCTGATGGATTCTTAAGCAGATTCAAAATCTTGGCTATTGTGAATAGTGCTGGAATAAAAATGTGGATACACATGTCTTTGATACATTCATTTTCTTTATTTTGGGTATATACCTAACAGTGATATTGCTGAACCATATGATCATTCTAATTTTAGTTTTCTGAAAAACCTTCATATTGCTCTCCATAGTGGTTGTACTAATTTGTATACCCACAAATAGTATATGAGGGTTTCCTTTTCTCCACATCTTTGCCGGCATTTGTTATTGCCTGTCTTTTGGAAATAAGCCATTTTAACTGGGGTGAGATGATATCTCATTGTAGTTTTGATTTGCATTTCTCTGATGATCAATGATGTTGAGCAACTTTTTGTATACCTGTTTACCTTTTGGACGTCTTCTTTTGAGAAATGTTTGCCTATTTTTAAATTGCCTTATTAGATTTTTTTCCTCCCATTTGGGAGAAAATAATCATAAACTATTGATTTGACAGGGGATTAATAATCATAATATATAAGGAACTAAAACTTATATATTCAAATTGTCTCTTCATTTTGTTGATTTTTTCTTTTTTTGTGCAGAAGCTTTTTAACTTGATGTGATCCCATTTGTACACTTTTTTTCTTTTGTTGCCTATGCTTGTAAGGCATTACTCAATAAATCTTTGACCAGACTAATGTCCTGGAGAGTTTTCCCAAGGATTTCTTCTAGTAGTATCATGTCTTAGATTTAAGTCTCAATCAATTTTGACTTTGTTTTTCTATATGGTGAGAGATAAGAATCAAGCTTCATTCTTCTTCATAGGAATACCCAGTGTTCACAGCACCATTTGTTGAAGAGACTGTCTTTTCCTCAATGTATGTTTTTGGCACTTTCATCAAAAATGAGTTCACTACAGATGTATGGATTCATTTCTGGATTCTCTATTTGTTGCTTGTACTTTTGATGTTATATCTGCAAAACTATTGCCAATCATTTAAAATTTATTTCTATTTTTTTCCTAAGAATTGTATATTTTTTGCTCTTCCATTTATATCTTTAGTGTATTCTGAGTTCTTTTCTATATGTTATGAGATAAGGGTACAACTTTTTTCTTTTGCATATGGGTATTCAGTTGTCCCAGAGAGTGTACTTCTTTTAACTCCTCCAAATAAAGAATAATAATTATTATTATGATAAATGGTCCAAAAGCAAGAACAAGCTACTCACAGAAGAAGCACAATTCTCCAAACACGTGTGAAAAGATGTTTAATGTCACTAATAATCAGGAAGATTCAAATAAGAATAATAATTAGTAATCATTTTAAACAATATTTTGTGATATAATTCACATACCATATAATTCACCCATTTAAAATGTACAATATGATGGCTTTTAGTTTATTCTCAGAGTTGTGTAACTATTGTCAAAATCAATTTTAGAATATTTTTTCACCTCAAAAAGAAACACTGCATGATTTATTCATAAGCCCTATAATTTCCAATGCACACCCTGAGCTTTAGACTGTCTCTGGTGATTTTCTTATTATACACCTTTTACATAAATAAAACCATTCAGTATGTGCTCCTATGTGACTGACTTCTTTCACTTGACAGAATTGTTTAAGGTTCACTCTTGTTGTAACAAGTATCAGTACTTCATTTCTTTTTTTTTTCTTGCCTGAAAGTATTCCATTGTATTGATATGTCAAATTTTATTTATCAATTTATCAGTTAATGGATATTTAGACTGTTTCCACTGTTTGGTTATAATGAATAATGTTGCTATGAAATTTGTGTACAAATTTTTGCATTGATATGTGTTTTCAATTCTCTTGGATATACACTTAGCAGTAGAATTGCTAGGTGAGAGATTATTTTAGAACAACCAGATTGACCCCTAAAGTAAAACAAAACAAAACAAAACAAAACAGAAAATAGAAAAACAAAACACTTGCTAATGTCAAAAATTGCTAAATGTGTCATGAAAATGTTATCATACTCTCTTAGTGGTTGTGTAAATGGATACAGCCATTTTAGAAAGCAATTTGATAATACCTGATAGTTTAAAATTAAATACTTCATGACCTCAAAATTTTACTTTGGATTATATATCCGACTGTAATCTTTCCCATGTTCATATGATATCTATAAAAGATGTTTATTTTTCAGCTTTTTCTGCAATGGTAAACAAATGGAAACAAAATAAATGTCCATCAGTGAAAGGAGGTATAAACAAATATAATCTAATCATATGATGGAATATGTATAAGGCCTAAATTATGCATTTCATTAAATGTACCGTGCTTTTAGCTGCCTGCTGGGCATTTAACTGTTTTGCTCACTGGAGAACCTGTTTGCATAATGACACAATCTCCATTGCACCTGCTGAGCCAGGAACTGCAGTGGCTTCAATGCCCAGGCCTCATCCAGCTGGATCTATGGAGACTCTGGCTTCTGACATCAGTTTCAGATTCAGATAAATTTTAATGCAATGAAATACGGAACCTGGCATCTGCAGTAGCTACTGGGTAGTCCAGGTGACAAAACTGGGAAACCTTTGTACAGGAAACAAAGGGATCAATACCTCCAAGGACAAACATAAATCAATAAAAAATAAGATGTTGAAAAAGGTCAGCAAACAACTTTTTTCTTCTTTCCTACTCTCTTCTCTCTTTTGCTTTCCTTTTATTTCTTGCTCTTGCTGCCTTGGGATATCACTTCCTAATAAAGCCTTAGCACAAAACCTTTCCTCATAAGAAACCTTATTTTGAAATGAAAGTCAAGATGGCTGAATAGGAAGAGCTCTGGTCTGTAGCTCCCAGCGAGATCAATGCAGAAGATGGGTGATTTCTGCATTTCCATCTGAGGTACCTGTTTCATCTCACTGGGACTGGTTGGACAGTGGATGCAGCCCATGGAGGGTGAGCTGAAGCAGGGTGGGGCATTGCCTCACCTGGGAAGTGCAAGGGGTCAGGGGATTTCCCTTTCCTAGCCAACGGAAACCGTGACAGACTGTACTTGGAGAAATGGTACACTCCTGACCAAATACTATGCTTTTCCCACAGTCTTAGCAACCAGCAGACCAAAACGTACACTCCCATACCAGGCTCGGTGAGTCCCAAGCCCACAGAGCCTTGCTCACTGCTAGCGCAGCAATCTGAGATCAACCTGCAACTCTGCAGCTTGATGGGGGCAGGGGCATCCACCATTGCTGAGGCTTGAGTAGCTCGCAGTGTAAACAAAGAGGCTGGGAAACATGAACTGGGCAGAGCCCATCGCAGCTCAGCAAGGCCTACTGTCTCTATAGATTCCATCTCTGGAGGCAGGGCATAGTAGAATAAAAGGCTGCAGACTTAAACGTCCCTGTCTCACAACTCTGAAGAGAGCAGTGTTTCTCTCAGTACAATGTTTGAGCTCTGAGAATGGACAGACTGCCTCCTCAAGAGGGTCCCTGACTTCTATGTAGCCTGACTGGGAAATACCTCACAGTGGGGGCTGAAAGACACCTCAAACAGGCAGGTGCCCCTCTGGGACAAAGCTTCCAGAGGAAGGATCAGGCAGCAATATTTGCTGTTCTGCAACCTCTTCTGGTGATACCCAGGCAAACAGGGTCTGGAGTGGACCTCCAGCAAACTCCAACAGACCTGCAGCTGAGGGATCTGACTGTTGGAAGGAAAAGTAACAAACAGAAAGGAATAGCATCAACATCAACAAAAAGGACATCCACACCAAAACCCAATCTGTAGGCCACCAACATCAAAGAGCAAACATAGATAAAACCACAAAGATGGGGAGAAACCAGAGCAGAAAACTGAAAATTCCAAAAAACAGGGTGCCTCTTCTCCTCCAAAGGATCACAGCTCCTCGCCAGCAAGGGAACAAAACTGGACAGAGAATGCGTTTGACGAGTTGACAGAAGTAGGCTTCAGAAGGTCGGTAATAACAAACCTCTCCAAGCTAAAGGAGCATGTTCTAACCCACAGCAAGGAAGCTAAAAACCTTGAAAAAAAGTTAGACAAATGGCTAACTAGAATAAATAGTGTAGAGAAGAGCTTAAATGACCTGATGGAGCTGAAAACCATGGAATGAGAACTTCATGATGCCTGAGCAAGCTTCAATAGCCAATTTGATCAAGTGGAAGAAAGGATATCAGTGATTGAAGATAAAATTAATGAAATAAAGTGAGAAGACAGGAATAGAGAAAAAAGAGTGAAAAGTAATGAACAAAGACTCCAAAAAATATAGGACTATGGGACAAAACCAAATATCCATTTGATTTGTATACTGGAAAGTGATGGGGAGAGTGGAACCAAGTTAGAAAACACTCTTCAGGATATTATCCAGGAGAACTTCCCTAAACTAGCAAGGGAGGCCAACATTCAAATTCAGGAAATACAGAGAACACCACAAAGATATTCCTCGAGAAGAGCAACCCCAAGACACATAATTGTCAGATTCACCAAGGTTGAAATGAGGGAAAAAAATGTTAAGGGCAGGCAGAGAGAAAGGTTGAGTTACCCTAAAGGGAAGCCCATCAGACTAACAGTAGATTTCTCAGCAGAAACCCTATAAGCCAGAAGAGAGTGGGGGCTGATATTCACCATTCTTTAAGAGAAGAATTTTCAACCCAGAATCTCATATCCAGCCAAACTAAGCTTCGTAAGTGAACAAGAAATAAAAATCCTTTACAGACAAGCAAATGCTGAGAGATTTTGTCACCACCAGACTGGCCCTACAAGAGCTCCTGAAGGAAGCACTAAACATGGAAAGGAACAACCAGTACCAGCCACTGCAAAAACATGCTGAATTGTAAAGACCATCAATGCTAGGAAGAAACTGCAGCAACTAATGAGCAAAATAACCAGCTAACATCATAATGACAGGATCAAATTCAAACATAACAATATTAACCTTAAATGGAAATGGGCTAAGTGCCCCCAATTAAAAGACAGACTGGCAAATTAGATAAAGAGTCAAGACTCACTGGTGTGCTGTATTCAGGAAACCCATCTCTTGTGCAAAGACATACATAGGCTCAAAATAAAGGGATGGCAGAATATATATCAAGAAAATGGAAAGAAAAATAAAAAGAAAGCAGGGTTTGCAATCCTAGTCTCTGATAAAACAGACATTAAACAACAAAGATCAAAAGAGACAAAGAAGGCCGCTACATAATAGTAAAGGGATCAATTCACCAAGAAGAGCTAACTATCCTAAATATATATGCACCCAATACAGGAGAACCCAGATTCATAAAACAAGTTCTTAGAGACCTACAAAGATACTGTCAATATTAGATCAATGAGACAGAAAATTAACAATGATATCTAGGACCTGAACTCAGCTGTGGATCAAGTGGAACTAATAGACATCTACAGAACTCTCCACCCCAATTCAACAGAATATAAATTATTCTCAGCACCACATTGCATTTATTCTAGAATTGACCACATAATTGGTAGTAAAACACTCCTCAGAAAATGTAAAAGAACAGAAATCACAACAAACTGTCTGAGCACAGTGCAATCAAATCAGAACTTAGGATTAGGAAACTCACTCAAAACCGCACAACTACATGAAAACTGAACAACCTGATCCTGAATGACTACTGGGTAAATAACGAAATAAAGGCAGAAATAAAAATGTTCCTTGAAACCAATGAGAAAAAAGACACAACACACCAGAATCTCTGGGACACATTTAAAGCAGTGGGTAGAGGGAAATTTATAGCACTAAATGCCCACAAGAGAAAGCAGAAAGATCTAAAGTCAACACTCTAACATCACAATTAAAAGACCTAGAGAAGCAAGAGCAAATGCATTCAAAAGCTAGCTGAAGGCAGAAATAACTAAGAGCAGAGCAGAACTGAAGGAGATAGAGGCAGGAAAAAACCTTCAAAATGATCAAGGGATAGAGGAGCTGGTTTTTTGAGAAGATCACCAAAATAGATAGACCACTAGCAAGACTAAAAAAGAAGAAAAGAGAGAAGAATCAAATAAACGCAATAAAAAATGATAAAGGTGATGTCACCACCAATCCCACAGAAATACAAACTACCGTCAGAGAATACTATAAACACCTCTGTGCAAATAAACTAGAAAATCTAGAAGAAATTGATAAACTCCTGGACACACACACCCTTCCAAGACTAAACCAGGAAGAGGCTGAATCTCAGAATAGACCAAATTGCCTCTGAAATTGAGGCAATAACTGATAGCCTACCAATCAAAAAAAGTCCAGGACCAGAGGGATTCACAGCTGAATTCTACCACAGGTACAAAGAGGATCTGGTACAATTCTTTCTGAAACTATTTCAATAAGTATATAAAGAGGGAATCCTCCCTAACTCATTTTATGAGACTAGCATCATCCTGATACCAAAGCCTGGTAGAGACACAACAAAAAAAGAGAATTTTAGGCCAATATCCGTGATGAACATCTATGCAAAAATACTCGATAAAATACTGGCAAATTGAATCCTCAGCACATCAAAAAGCTTATCCACCACGATCAAGTCAGTTTCATCCCTGGGATGCAAAACTGGTTCAACATATGCAAATCAATAAACATAATCCATCACATAAATAGAACCAGTGACAAAAACCACATGATTATATCAATAGATGCAGAAAAGGCCTTCAAAAAAATTCAACAGCATTTCATGCTAAAAATTCTCAATAAACTAGGTATTAGTGGAACATATATCAAAATAATAAGAGCTATTTATGACAAACCCATAGCCGGTATCATACTGAATGGCCAAAAACTGGAAGCATTCCCATTGAAAACCGGCACAAGAAAAGGATGCCCTCTCTCACCACTCCTATTTAACATAGTGTTGGAAGTTCTGGCCAGGGCGATCAGGCAAGAGAAAGAAATAAAGGGTATTCAATTAGGAAAAGAGTAAGTCAAGTTGTCTCTGTTTGCAGATGACATGTTTGTGTATTTAGAAAACCCCATCATCTCAGCTCAAAATCTCCATTAGCTGATATGCAACTTCAGCAAAGTCTCAGGATACAAAATCAATGTGCAAAAATCACAAGCATTCCTATACACCAATAATAGACAAAAAGAGCCAAATCATGAGTGAACAACCATTCACAATTGCTTCAAAGAGAATACCTAGGAATCCAACTTACAAGGGATGTGAAGGACATCCT
>NW_012116533.1:673706-678549 GCF_000951035.1 Colobus angolensis palliatus | reverse complement strand
GGATACAAAATCAATGTGCAAAAATCACAAGCATTCCTATACACCAATAATAGACAAAAAGAGCCAAATCATGAGTGAACTCCCATTCACAATTGCTACAAAGAGAATAAAATATCTAGGAATCCAACTTACGAGGGATGTAAAGGACCTCTTCAAGGAGAACTAAAAACCACTGCTCAGTGAAATAAAAGAGGACGCACAAATGGAAGAACATTCCATGCTCATGGATAGGAAGAATCAATATCATGAAAATGGCCATACTGACCAAGGTAATTTATAGATTCAATGCTGTCCCTGTTAAGCTACCAATGACTTTCTTCACGGAATTGGAAAAAAACTCTTTAAAGTTCGTATGGAACCAAAAAAGAGCCTGCTAGCCAAGACAATCCTAAGCAAAAAGAACAAAGTTGTATGCATCATGTTACCTGACTTCAAACTATACTACAAGGCTACAGTAACCAAAACAGCATGGTACTCATACCAAAACAGATATACAGACCAATGGAACAGAACAGAGGCCTCGGAAATAACACCACACATCTACAACCATCTAATCTTTGATAAATCTGACAAAAACAAGAAACGGGGAAAGGATTCCCTATTTAATAAATGGTTCTGGGAAAACTGGCTAGCCATATGTAGAAAGCTGAAACTGGATCCCTTCCTTACACTGTATACAAAAATTAACTCAAGATGGATCAAAGACTTAAATATAAGACCTAACACCATAAAAACACTATAAGAAAACCTAGGCAACACCTTTCAGGACATAGGCATGGGCAAAGTCTCTGTGACTAAAACACCAAAAACAATGGCAACAAAAGCCAAAATTGACAAATGGTATCTAATTAAACTAAAGAGCTTCTGCACAGCAAAAGAAACTATCATCAGAGTGAACAGGCAACCTACAGAATGGGCGAAAATATTTGAAAACCATGCATCTAACAAAGGGCTAATATCCAGAATCTACAAAGAACTTAAACAATTTTACAAGAAGAAAAAAACAATTCCATCAAAAATTGGGCAAAGGATATGAACAGACCTTCTCAAAAGAAGACATTTATGCAGCCAACAGACATAAGAAAAAATGCTCATCATTACTGGTCATCACCGAAATGCAAATCAAAACCACGAAGAAAATGTCAGTTAGAATGGCGATCATTAAAAAGTCAAGAAACAACAGATACTGAAGAGGATGTGGAGAAATAGGAATGCTTTTAAACTGTTGGTGGGAGTGTAAATTAGTTCAACCATTGTGGAAGATAGTGTGGCGATTCCTAAGGGATCTAGAACTAGAAACACCCTTTGACCCAGTCATTCCATTACTGGGCATATACCCAAAGGATTATAAATCATGCTACTATAAAGACATATGCACACGTATGTTTATTATGACACTGTTCACAACAGCACAGACTTGGAACCAACCCAAATGTCCATCAATGATAGACTGGATTAAGAAAATGTGGCACATATACAGCATGGAATACTATGCATGCATATTAAAGGATGAGTTCATGTCCTTTGTGGGGACATGGATGAAGCTGGAAACCATCATTCTCAGCAAGCTATCACAAGGACAGAAAAACAAACACCACATGTTCTCACTCATAGGTGGATGTTGAACAATGAAACTCATGGACACAGGGCAGGGAACATCACACACCAGGTCCTGTCAGGGGCTGAGGGGCTGGGGGAGGGGTAGCATTAGGAGAAATACCTAATGTAAATGACAAGCTCGTGGGTGCAGCAAACCAACATGGCACATGTATACCTATGTAACAAACCTGCACCTTATGCACATGTACCCTAGAACTTAAAGTATAATAATAATAATTAATAATAATAAAAAGAAACCTTATTTCTAGGGTAAGATAAAATTTAGCAACTAAAGAGAATAGACTAGAGCTATATCAACATGGGTGTATCTCAAATGCAAAACACTGAGTAAAGCAGAAAATGCAAAACACCATGTTTTACGTACATTTAAAACATGTAATAACACAATGTTAAGTATTTGTTATAGATAGAATGTGTTTGTATAGAAAATGAACTAGAGAGCTATACACCATATTTTCCCCTTGGCAGTAAGTAAGTGAAGTAGGAATGGGGGTAGTCCTTAAAGGAAGTTTTAATTTTTATGTGCCTTTTTATATGCTTTAAAAATAAAAAGTTTACACATAAATACTACAATGGGATAGTAGTTATTAACTCTGAGTGGTGGAAATATTACTAATTGTTCCCTTCTCAGTATTGTTTTGCATTTAAAAAATTTTTCAAAGGAAGTAAGTGCAGGCCAGGTGTGGTGGCTCAAGCCTGTAATCCCAGCACTTTGGGAGGCTGAGATGGGCGGATCACAAGGTCAGGAGATCGAGACAATCCCTGCCAACATGGTGAAACTCTGTCTCTACTAAAAATGCAAAAATTAGCCAGGTGTGGTGGAGTGTGCCTGTAATTCCAGCTACTCAGGAGGCTGAGGGAGGAGAATCGCTTGAACCAGGGAGTTGGAGGTTGCAGTGAGCCGAGATCGCGCCAGAGCACTCCAGCCTGGCAACAGAGCAAGACTCCATCTCAAAACAAAACAAAAAAATAAATAAAACAAACAAACAGAAAACAAAGAACAACAACAACAAAGGACTAAGTGCATTACATTTAAAGGAGAAAAATATTTTCACCGTGGAAGTCACTTTTACTTAACTCCTAAGATAAAATGAAAGGTAAATTAGGTAATCTTATTCTTACACCTTAAAAACATTTTGGAGCTATTTAATTAGGACTACCTCAAGGAGTCTATACGGAGGCAAAGAGACATAATGGTGTAGACTGAGAATCAAGAGATGAGGGTTGTAGAAACTGGGATACTGGATTCAACATCTTTCTGGGTTTCAATTTCCTTTCCTTAAAGTAAAAGTAACAAACAAGGTGATACATGCAATTTTTTCTAGCTATAAAAATCTACAGTTTTGCTCATGCAACAGCAATGACCAATGAAAGGAAGAATATAATTATATGTGAACTTGTGTTAGTATCTTCATGAAGATGAAGCTCTAGGGAGAAGGAAATAAGGAAGGTTGGCATGGTCGTCCAATAAAGATGTCAGTCAATGTTCTCAATTTCCAGAAAGAGAAATTGGCTGTGATGGTCTTAAGCGAAAAGGGAGTTTGTTGGAAGGTCATCATGAACTCAGACAATCAATGGCTTGTTAGAGGATCAGGCTTGGAAAACGGTCTGGAATTAAGGAGGCAGGACCCAATATTAAGCCACAAGACAGACGCCCCATGGAGTACAGCAGCAGAGTTTTCTTCTACTTACTCAAAGATGAAAATCTTAACAAATAATTTCTGTTTTGCTGAACTTAAGTCATTCCCTCTCCCTTTGGTGAAAATAGAGTGAATTAGCAAAACTGAGCAGAGAGTACAGAGATTCTCATTATATATCTTACTCTCACTCATGCATAGCTTCACCCATTATCAACGTCTCCCACCAGAGTGGTACATTTGTTATGATGGACAAACCTACATAGACACATCATTATCAGCCAAAGTCCAATAGGATTTACACTTGGTGTTATACATTCTGTGGGTTTGAATAAATGTATAATAATATATATTCAACATTATAGTACCATATAGAGTTGCTTCACTGCCCTAAAAATCCTCCATATTCCATTTATTCTTCCTTTTTTCCCCCCAACCCGTGGAAACCACTGATCTTTTTTACTATGTCTATAGTTTTGCCTTTTCCAGAATATTATACAGTTAGAATCATACAGTAGGTAACCTTTTCAGATTGTCTTCTTCCACTGAATAATATGCATTTACATTTCCTTTGTGTGTTTTCATGGTTTTTTAGGTCATTTCTGTTTAGTGCTGAATAATATTCTGTCGTCTGAATGTATCACTCTCTTTATCCATTCATCGTGGTTGCTTCTAGGTTTTAGCAATTATGAGTAAAGCAATTGTAAACATTCACGTGCAGGTTTTTGTGTGGATATAAATGTTCAATTCCTTTAAATAAATAAATACCAAGTATCATGATTGTTGGATTGTGTGGTAAGAGGATGTTTAGTTTTGTAAAAACTGCCAAACTGTTTTCCAGGGTGACTGTACCATTTTGCAATCTCATCAGCAATGAATGAGAGTTCCTGTTGCTCCACATCTGCACCAATATTTGGTGTTGTTAGTGTTCTGGATTTTGGCCATTCTAATAGGTATGCAGTGGTACCTCATTATTGTATTTATTTACATTTCTCTGTTGTTATATGGTGTGGAACATATTGTTGTGTGCTTATTTTCCATCAGTATATTTTTTAGTGAGATGCCTCTTAAAGTCTTTGCCCCATTTTTAAACTCATAATTGCAGCATTTATTGACAAATTATAAATTAGAAGAAAACCACATTCTGTAAAAAATGAAGAGTGTGGAAAATAGCAGAATCAAATAATGTAAAAGTGTGAGACTAACATAGATAACTTCAGCAATGTAAGTGGACTCATTACCAAAGCAAAAAATATATTCCAAAGGGTCTAATTAATTTTCAAAACTACCAAGTATTTCTGCTACAAAATTATGACCATATATTCATTAAAATCTCTTTGAGTTCTGAAATCAAGGGTAAAAAACATATAACCTGTAACTTTATTTTTTTATTTCTTGTTTTTTTATTAACTGAAAATTTTCTTTGTATATATAATAACATTTTTCTTTTTTTATTATTATACTTTAAGTTCTAGGGTACATGTGCACAACATGCAGGTTTGTTACATATGTATACATGTGCCATGTTGGTGTGCTGCACCCATTAACTCGTCATTTACATTAGGTATATCTCCTAATGCTATCCC
>NW_012116533.1:670907-671509 GCF_000951035.1 Colobus angolensis palliatus | reverse complement strand
GTGGTGATATACCCTTTATCATTTTTTATTTCATCTATTTTCTTCTTCTCTCTTTTCTTCTTTATTAGTCTTGCTAATGGTCTATCAATTTTGTTGATCTTTTCAAAAAACCAGCTCCTGGATTCATTGATTTTTTGGAGGATTTTTTGTCTCTTTCTCCTTCAGTTCTGCTCTGATCTTAGTTATTTCTTGCCTTGTGCTAGCTTTTGAGTGTGTTTGCTCTTGCTTCTCTGGTTCTTTTAATTGTGATGTTATGGTGTCAATTTTAGATCTTTCCTGCTTTCTCTTGTGGGCATTTAGTGCTATAAATTTCCCTCCACACACTGCTTTAAATGTGTCCCAGAGGTTCTGGCATGTTGTATCTTTTTTCTCATTGGTTTCAAAGAACATCTTTATTTCTGCCTTCATTTCGTCATGTATCCAGTAGTCATTCAGGAGCAGTTTGTTCAGTTTCCATGTAGTTGAGCAGTTGTGATTTTCTTAGTCCTGAGTTCTAGTTTGATTGCACTGTGGCCTGAGAGTCAGTTTGTTATAATTTCTGTTCTTTTACATTGCTGAGTAGTGCTTTACTTCCAACTATGTGGTCAATTTTGGAATAAGTG
>NW_012116533.1:664249-665993 GCF_000951035.1 Colobus angolensis palliatus | reverse complement strand
CTCTGTATTTCCTGAATTTGAATGTTGGCCTGCCTTACTAGGTTGGGGAATTTCTCCTGGATGATATCCTGCAGAATGTTTTCCAACTTGGTTCCATTTTCCCCATCACTTTCAGGCACACCAATCAGACGTACATTTGTTCTTTTCCCATAATCCCATATTTCTTGTAGGCTTTGTTCATTTCTTTTTACTCTTTTTTCTCTACAATTCTCTTCTTGCTTCATTTCATTCATTTTGATCTTCAGTCATTGATACTCTTTCTTCCAGTTGATCAAGTTGGTTACCGAAGCTTGTGTATTTGTCACGTAGTTCTTGTGTCCTGATTTTCATCTCTATCAGTTCTTTTATGGCCTTTTCTGCATTGATTATTGCAGTTATCCATTCATCCATTCTTTTTTCAAGGTTTTTAGTTTCTTTGGCCTGGGTACGTAGTTCCTCCTTTCGCTCTGAGAAGTTTGATTGACTGAAGCATTCTTCTCTCAACTTGTCAAAGTCGTTCTCCATCCGGCTTTGTTCCATTGCTGACAATAAGCTGTGTTCCTTTGGATGGGGAGATGCGCTCTGATTTTTTGAATTTCCAGCTTTTCTGCTCTGCTTTTTCCCCATCTTTGTAGTTTTATCTGCCTTTGGTCTTTGATGATGGTGGCATACTGAAGGGGTTTTGGTGTGGGTGTCCTTTCTGTTTGTTAGTTTTCCTTCTAACAGTCAGGACCTCAGCTGCAGGTCTGTTGGAGTTTGCTTGAGGTCCACTCCAGACCCTGTTTGCCTGGGTATCAGCAGCGGAGGCTGAAGAAGATAGAATATTGCTGAACAGCGAGTGTTGCTGTCTGATTCTTGCTCTGGAAGTTTCGTCTCAGAGGTGTACTCCGCCGTGTGAGGTGTGAGGTGTCGGTCTGCACCTTGTGGGGGATGTCTCCCAGTTAGGCTACTCAGGGGTCAGGGACCCACTTGAGCAGGCAGTCTGTCCATTCTCAGATCTCAACCTCCGTGCTGGGAGAACCACTGCTCTCTTCAAAGCTGTCAGATGGGGGCATTTACATCTGCAGAGTTTTCTGCTGCTTTTATTTTTTCACCTGTAACTTTAAAAGAGATTTGAAGGCATGCTTTGTGGCTTGGTTGATAAATTGAAATTTTCTGTCATTGTCTATTCATTCTTCTTCATTTTCTGTGGGTAGACAATATTTTGCAGCAGAACTGGACCAGCAGGCACACCTAATAACTTGAGGTTATTCTTACAGGAATGGTTCAGACTAACTTGCAAATCAAAGAGAATTGTTACCACTAGCAAAATGAAATCAGATTTACTTATTTAGTTTGCTCTATTTTAAAATTTTTTTTTGTTTCTCGTTGAGTTATAAAAGTTCTTTGTATGTTTTTGATTCATTCATTTATTATGTATGCTTTTGCAAATATTTTCTCCAAGTCTGTGGTTTGTCTTCTCATTCTCTTGACATTGTCTTTCATGGGGAAGAAGTTTTATATTATAGTTATGTTCAGTTTGTCAATTATTTCCTTAATGAATTGTGTATTTTGTGTTTTACTGAAAGCAATCATTGCAGTACCCATGGTCATCTAGGTTTTCTACTATGTTGCCTTCTAAAGGATTTATAGCTTATCATTTTATGTTTAGGTTTGTGAACTCTTTTAATTTTTTTGAGGGTTGTAAAGTCTGTGTCTACTTTCATTGTTTTTCATGTAAATGTCCAGTAGTATGATGATCATTTGGTAAAAACATTATCATTAC
>NW_012116533.1:661133-664199 GCF_000951035.1 Colobus angolensis palliatus | reverse complement strand
CTTGCAAATCAAAGAGAATTGTTACCACTAGCAAAATGAAATCAGATTTACTTATTTAGTTTGCTCTATTTAAAAATTTTTTTTTGTTTCTCGTTGAGTTATAAAAGTTCTTTGTATGTTTTTGATTCATTCATTTATTATGTATGCTTTTGCAAATATTTTCTCCAAGTCTGTGGTTTGTCTTCTCATTCTCTTGACATTGTCTTTCATGGGGAAGAAGTTTTATATTATAGTTATGTTCAGTTTGTCAATTATTTCCTTAATGAATTGTGTATTTTGTGTTTTACTGAAAGCAATCATTGCAGTACCCATGGTCATCTAGGTTTTCTACTATGTTGCCTTCTAAAGGATTTATAGCTTATCATTTTATGTTTAGGTTTGTGAACTCTTTTAATTTTTTTGAGGGTTGTAAAGTCTGTGTCTACTTTCATTGTTTTTCATGTAAATGTCCAGTAGTATGATGATCATTTGGTAAAAACATTATCATTACACTATTTTATTGCTTTTTCTCTTTTCTCAAAGTTCAGTTGACTATATGGGTTGATTTCTGGGCTCTGTAGTTTTCCCCATTGATCTATCTGTTTATTTTTTCACCAATACCACTTTGTCTTGATTATTGTAGCTTTGTAGTAGGTCTTCAAGTCAGGTAGTGTCAGTTCTCAAAATCTGTTCTTCTTTAATATTGTGTTTTCTATTCTAAATATTTTGCCTCTCCATATAAGCTTTAGATTGAGTTTGTCAAGACCCACAAAATAATAACTAGGATTTTGGTTTGGATTGCATTGAATCTGTAGATCAAACTAAGTAGAAGTGACATCTTGACAATATTGAGTCTTCCTATCCTTGAGCATAGAATATCTCTTCATTTCAACATACCAGAATCTCTGGGACACAATTAAAGTAGTGTATAGAGGGAAATGCATAGCACTAAATGCCCACAAGAGAAAGCAGGAGTTAAAATTTACATTCTAACATCAAAATTAAAAAAAAAAAACCTAAAGAAGCAAGAGTAAACACATTCAAAAGCTAGCAGAAGGCAAGAAATAACTAAGATCGGAGCAGAACTGAAGGAGACAGAGACACAAAAAAACCCCTCACAAAAATCAATGAATCCAGGAGCTGGTTTTTTGAAAAGATCAACAAAATTGATAGACCACTAGCGAGACTAATAAAGAAGAAAAGAGAGAAGAATCAAATAGATGCAATAAAAAATAATAAAGGGGATATCACCACTGATCCCACAGAAATACAAACTATCATCAGAGAATACTATAAACACTTCTACACAAATAAACTAGAAAATCTAGAAGAAATGGACAAATTCCTGGACACATACACCCTCCCAAGACTAAACCAGGAAGAAGTTGAATCCTTGAATAGACCAACAACAGACTCTGAAATTCAGACAATAATTAATAGCCTACCAACCAAAAAAAGGCCAGGACCAGATGGATCCACAGCCAAATTCCAACAGAGGTACAAGGAGGAGCTGGTACCCCATTCCTTTTGAAACTATTGCAATCAATAGAAAAAGAGGAAATCCGTGCTAACTCATTTTATGAGGCCAGCGTCATCCTGATACTAAAGCCTGGCAGAGACACAACAAAAAAAGAGAGTTTTAAACCAATATCCCTGATGAATATCAATACAAAAATCCTCAATAAAATACTGGCAAACCGAATCCAGCAGCACATCAAAAAGCTTACCCACCATGGTCAAGTGGGCTTCATCCCTAGGATGCAAGGCTAGTTCAACATATGCAAATCAATAAAGGTAATCCAGCATATAAACAGAACCAAAGACAAAAACCACATGATTATCTCAACAGATGCAGAAAAGGCCTTTGACAACATTCAACAGCCCTTAATGGTAAAAATTCTCAATAAATTAGGTATTGATGGGACATATCTCAAAATTATAAGAGCTATTTATGACAAACCCACAGCCAATATCATACTGAATGGGCAAAAACTGGAAGCCTTCCCTCTGAAAACTGGCACAAGACAGGGATGCCCCCTCTCATCACTTCTATTCAACACAGTGTTGGAAGTTCTGGCCAGGGTAATGAGGCAGCAAAAAGTAATAAAGGGTTTTCAATTAGGAAAAGAGGAAGTGAAATTGTCTCTGTTTGCAGATGACATGATTGTATATTTAGAAAACCCCATCGTCTCAGTCCAAAATCTCCTTAAGCTGATAAGCAACTTCAGCAAAGTCTTGGGATACAAAATCAATGTGCAAAAATCACAATCACACTTATACACCAATAACAGACAAACAGAGAGGCAAATCATGAGTGAACTCCCATTCACAATTACTACAAAGAGAATAAAATACCTAGGAATCCAACTTACAAGGGGTGTGAAGCACCTCTTCAAGGAGAACTACAAACCCCTGCTCAACGAAATGAAAGAGGATACAAACAAATGGAAGAGCATTCCATGCTCATGGATAGGAAGAATCAATATCATGAAAATGGCCATATTGACCAAGGTAATTTATAGATTCAATGCCATCCCCATTAAGCTACCAATGACTTTCTTCACAGAATTGGAAAAAGCACTTTAAAGTTCATATGGGAGGGATTGCATTGGGGAGTTATACCTGATATAAATGATGAATTGATGGGTGCTGACGAGTTGATGGGTGCAGCACACCAACATTGCACAAGTATACATATGTAACAAACCTGCACGTTATGCACATGTACCCTAGAACTTAAAGTATAATAAAAAAAAAAAAAAGTTCATATGGAACCAAAGAAGAGCCTGCATTGCCAAGACAATCCTAAGCCAAAAGAACAAAGCTGTATGCATCATGCTACCTGACTTCAAACTATACTACAAGGCTACAGTAACCGAAACAGCATGGTACTGGTACCAAAACAGAGATATAGACCAATGCTACAGAACAGAGCCCTCAGAAATAATACCACACATCTACCAGCATCTGATCTTTGACAAACCTGACAAAAACAAGAAATGGGGAAAGGATTCCCTATTTAATAAATGGTACTGGGAAAACTGGCTAGCCATAAGTAGAAAGCTGAAACTGGATCCCTTCCTTACA